>NC_066583.1:254617013-254917013 GCF_024323335.1 Lathyrus oleraceus
GGCCAGCTCATGTGTTTGCTGTTGAAGAGGTCAAAGACAAAAAGCTGTGGTATTACGACATCAAGTGTTTCCTCCAAAGTCAAATTTACCCGTCTGGGGCATATTTGAAAGATAAGAAGACTTTGAGAAGATTAGCCTGCAATTTATACCTGAAAGGTGATGTGCTATATAAAAGAAACTTCGATATGGTTTTGCTCAGATGCGTGAATAGACACGAAGCAGACCTGTTGATGACTGAAGTCCATGAAGGTTCCTTTGGTACTCATTCCAATGGACATGCAATGGAAAAGAAGATGTTGCGAGTAGGTTACTATTGGCTAACAATGGAATCTGATTGTTGCAAGTTTGTGAAGAAATGCCACAAGTGTCAAATATATGCATATAAGATTCATGTTCCTCCAACACTGTTGAATGTCATTTCCTCTCCATGGCCCTTCTCCCTGTGGGGAATTGATATGATTGGTATAATTTAACCCAAAGCGTCGAATGGACATCGTTTCATTTTAGTGGCTATTGATTACTTCACAAAGTGGGTTGAAGCGGCATCGTATGCAAATGTAACAAAGCAAATTGTTGTGAGGTTTATCAAGAACCAGATTATATGCCGTTATGGTGTGCCAAGTAAGATGATTACTGATAATGGATCTAACTAAAATAACAATATGGTGGAAGCTCTTTACAAGGACTTCAAGATTGCACATCATAATTCTTCTCCCTACAGACCTAAGATGAAAGGGGTTATTGAAGCTGCAAAAAAGAACATCAAGAAGATTATTCAAAAGATTGTTGTAACGTATAAGGATTGGCATGAGATGCTCCCATTTGCTTTGCAAGGGTATCGTACATCCATCTGCATTTCAACAGGGGCAACCTCTTTCTCTCTTGTATATGGAATGGAAGTTGTGCTCCCCGTAGAGGTTGAGATCCCATCATTGCGTGTGCTGATGGAAGCCAAGTTGACTGAGGCTGAATGGTGTCAAACCAGGTATGACCTGCTGAATTTGATTGAAGAGAAGAGGTTGACTGCCATGTGCCATGGTCAGTTGTACCAGCAGAGAATAAAGAAAGCTTTTGATAAGAAGGTCAGGCCTCGTGTTTTCAGAGAAGGTGACCTTGTGCTCAAGAAGATCTTATCTTTCAAACCATAATCTAGGGGAAAATGGACTCCTAATTATGAAGGTCCATATGTTGTTAGGAGAGCCTTTTCAAGTGGTGTTTTGATTCTTACAAGTATGGATGGTGAAGAGTTCACGTGTCCTGTGAACGTAGATGTAGTCAAGAAATACTTCGCCTAAAAAAGAAAAGAACAACTCGCTAAGTTGAAAACCCGAAAGGGCAGCTTAGGCAAAAAAGAGCGTCTCGGTGGATCGAAAACCCAAAAGGGTGGTCCAAACAAAAATTAGAGACATAAAACAGAAAGAATTATCCCAATAAATTTAGTACCCCACCTTGGGGAAATTTATACAAAAATTAGGGATTATGGCAAGTAACTGCATCATGATGATCTTCATATTTGAAGACGTTCTTGAGCACAACGGTCGGTTTTGATTTATCATCCCCAGTAGCGGCCAAGAGCACAGTGGATATCAAGGGTTGGTAGAAGGATTAGTGATCATTGTATTCAATGTAACTCTTTTTCCATGTAAATTACCATTTTCAACTTTGTAAAGATCTATGGAATCTTGTCATTTACAGACTACCATTCTATTAAATAAAGTTGAGATTTTATCCAATTGTTTCTACTCTTATTTAATTCAGCCAAATAGTTTTAAATTTTATTATGATCATTTTGAAAATTAAAATTTTAATCAAAATCATATTTTCTTAAACATATAAAAGCATTAATTTTAAGAAATCGATTTTATTTAAAAGGAATATCAACAGTGATTCGAAAGCAGTAAGCCCTAAGTGTGGAACATTATTGGTTCTCCCCAAGCAGTAGGCGTAATTTCTCTTTCATCCCCGACAGTATTGTTCAGTACCTGGTGTTCATTGATTTTTCCAGGAAATTAATTCTCCGCTGTCCCCAGCTGAGTTGGTGTTTATTCCCAAGCTGAGTTTATATTTGTTCTCCAGTGGAATGCAACAGTTCGCATGGTTCCGGCAGGACTTTGGTTTCCCCGCTAGTCGCAATCAAAAACACTCCCAGACAGAGTTTCCTCCTGGTTTCTGAGCAGCTATTTGTGTTTATCCCCTGCAGGGTTGTCTCCCATTTGATGTGGTGTTAACTTCAAATTCCCCGTAGAATTGGTAACACTTTCCTCAACAGATCTCCTCCTTCCCCAGCTAGGGTTGATTCTTTGGGATGTTGATATCTCCGTTCTCCAGCAGCCATTTCTATCTTTTGTGGATTAACCGAGAATTATATCGATGATTCAAATCTATGACGTCTTTGTATCCTTTGAGATCGTTTTGTCAGCATAATCATCATCATATATATATATATATATATATATATATATATATATATATATATATATATATATATATATATATATATACACACATATATGCATTCATATAACTTCATTTTTGTACTTGTTAATTCATTCTTATAATTCTTATTCTCTATTATGGTGGTACTTTATCCCCGTACAGATTGGTGTGCCTGTCCTCCTTCAATTGTAGAGTGTCGCCCCCCTAAGCAGAAAGTTTTTAACCTTTCTCCTTTCCCGACTGAGTTATTTCCTCATGGATGATTATTATTTCAGCTTCCTCCCCAGTTGATTATCTAGATGGAACCACTCCCCTTGAGTTATACCCTCATTACGCTGAGTCTTGTTTGACCATTTCTTTCTAGATATTACCTAGATAGATACTTTTGGTCCCTTAAGAGTTTATTACCCAGTAACTGGTAGTATTCTTCTTAGTTAGCAATTTGTTACTTCTTGCCCAATACCCGGCAAAAGTAACTCCTTTTTCTCCCCAGCATTTCGTTTTCACGTTTCCCCAAGAAGTATATCCTTGATATGTTCATCCTAACCGGTGACAGGTATTTTCTTCCCCTGTTTTGAGTCTATCCTTGATATGTTCATCCTAACCGATGACTAATATTCTCATCTTTGGTATTCTACCCAGTACAAAGGTATTTGTAATCCATATTTTGTTTCCTAGAGAGTTAATCCTTGATATATTCACCCTAACCGATGACGAGTTTTCTCCTCTTTGTGGTCTTCCGCCCAGTAACCGGCAGTTGTAAATCCTGCTTTTCTCCCCTCGGAGTCTATCCTTGATATGTTCATCCTAACTGGTGACAAATATTCTCTTTGATGGTATTCTATCCAGTATCCGATAGATGTAATTCCTATTCTTGTTGTTCAGGTGGTTTATCCTTGATATGTTCATCCTAACCGATGACAGGTATCCTCCTTAACATCCCCAGGCCAGTTTATCCTTGATATGTTCATCTTAAACAATGACAAATTTTCTTTCCTTTGAGTCTATCCTTGATAGGTTCACTTTAACCAGTGACGAATATTCTCTCCCTTTGGTCTTCTGCCCAGTAACCGGTAGTTGTAAATCCTATTTTCAGCTTTCCCCCAGCAAGTCTATTCTTACCCAATAACCGGTAATGAATTCACCTCCTGGAGACCCTCAGTGAGTCATCCTTGATATGTTTACCCTAACCGGTAATGGATGTCCTCTCTGTTAGATTTTATTATCTCTTTACCCAGTAGTAGGTAGTGGATAATATATTTTTGCTCCTCCTGTGTTGAAGTTTATTTCTTCCCCAGTTGAGTTGAGTGTGTATTTCCTTAGTGAAATTGTTTTTCCTGTATGGTTCAAGTATTACAGTTTTATTTTGATCTACTTGTTCCCCCGCAGACGTCCCTTTTGTTTCCCGACTGAGCCTTTCCATTTTTATGGAATTCCTCTTGTCCCCCAGCAGTCTTTAAGGCGTAGCTTGGCCTACGCGTAACCCTTTATCCCCTCAGAGTCTTTGTCTCCCCAATGAGTTTTTCCTTACGAAATGCATTACACTCTTGCTGATTTTCGGTCTCTCTGATTTCTTTTCCTTTGTGGCAATATTTCCCCACAGAGATTTATTTTTACATTCATATCATATACATCATGAGGTCTCTTAGGGACCAAAATTTGTTTCTATATATTGTTATTTAAGCCCATTCTACTGAGTCAATATGAAGATTTTAACCTTCTCCTCCTCAGTTAGAATGTCCTTAAATATGGGCAGTTGTAATACCCCAATTTTGACCCTAAGATCCCTCATGCTATCTCATCATATGCATTGGCATTGGGATCATACCTTGGCATCCTCCTTACCCTTTACTCATTGGGTTTGTTTTGGGAGAGATCATCAAGTACCATATGATTGTATCATACTTGTAATTTTATCATTTACTAACCAAAATACCAAAAATATGTATTTGCATTTGTCTACTTCTTTTGTAGGTAAGGCACATGATCACCTTTGATCCATCAAGTTCACATCTAGGGTTTAAGACCCTCATTGCTAAACTCTCAACTAAGGAATGATCCATAATGGCTTTAGGCATCATATATGAGTCCCCATGATCTTTACATGTTATTTTGATCAAGATTTCTTCAAGAGTTTGGAATTTGTTTGCCTTGGAAACCCTAGTTCATCTAGGTATCTTGTGTAACTTCTTCAGCAAGCTTCTTCACCAATTGATCAAATATTTCAAGGGGCGTCTCAAATTTTATCATCCTATGCATATATGATATCCCATGAGTCCCAAAAGTCAAGAGAATTGCAAGCTATCAAGTTGGTTAATGGTGGTTGACCAGAGGAATTCATCTGATCAAAACTGGGTTCCCCTAGACCCTATCTCCTACAATTTTCATCATATGAAAATTATTCCAAGATAAATGTTACTCTAAATGACATTACAAACAACTTTCATGTTGAGGTATAAAGTTATTTTTGCTTGGAAAGTCATATTTTATGTTGAAAGATTATAGGTCATTTTGTCTAAACCCTAATTTGAAAGTCAACTTCCCAAGGCCATAACTTGCTCAATTTTTATGATATGAAAGATTTACAAGTTGCACGATCAAATTCAAGGTGTCTAATTAAACTTTAATGTTTATAGGAAGAGATAGTTCAACTTTTATGAGCATGTGATATGAGGATACATTATAGGTCATTTTGGACAAATACCATTGAACAAGTGATTTTCCTCAATTTCAAAAATGCATAACTCATTCATCCCAATTCAAAATGAGGTCAAATGTATGACCATTTTGAAGGTTTTTGAAATAGCTACAACTTTTATGAATACACTTTTCTCATTTGAAGCTCACATAAAAAGTTAGCCAAGGTGGAATAATTGAACATAGGGCTTGACACTTAGAAAAATTCTTAACATGTTGAAATTTCCAAACTTCCACCTTAAAATTCATCATGATTCAAGCTCCAAATGGAAAAGTGTTCAACATAAGAGTTGTTCTTCTTGATCTAGCCTTTCCAAAGAGACCAAATTCATTCATTTTGGACAAGGTTTGAAGGGTCTATGCATGGTCTGAATAGGGCTGCATCAATTGGCAAGGATCAATCTTCAAACATCAATACACTTTTTCCTTGTATCACAATCCACATTTAGACTCAATCTCACTTGCATTTGGACTTAATTGAGTTGCTTCATGGGCATGTACACGCCCATGAAAGCATGCACTTCACTTTGCCAAATTTGGAAGTATTTTGAAAGGTGCAAATATCACTTGCATTTGCTATAAATAGAGGCCCATTACATCAGAATGAAGGACCCTTGCGCTCCAGCTTTGCCTCCCACATTTGAAACCCTCAATTGAAAGGAAAACCTGAGAAATTTCACTTGAAATTTGAGTTTGAATCTCACTGTTTGGAGACTCAAAAACTCCAGGATCTAAAGCCTTATACCAATCCTAATCTACTTCTACAAGCTTCTTGAGCAAGATTAAACACGAATTGAATCAAGAGAGATCAAGTTCTGCACATCTTTGAAGGTATTTTTCTAGATTTTTCTTCTCTTCGATTCTCTATTAATTCTCATCAATTCTCATGGATCCTTGGTTGTCTGAAGTCCTACCAATGTAGGCAAGAAGATTGAGTTGCTTTGAGGTCAAATCGAAGCAACTCAGTTCATACACCTCAAAATTCAACTCCATGTATCTCTCAATATACTTGGAGTTAGTTTGAATTGAGGTCAGATTCGTTATCAGTGCCATTTTCTCTTTAAGATCATGTCCTTCTTTTTCATTTTTGTTATGGTGATGAGAGAACCAGTCCGGCCAAGGTCATCGGAGAAGATAACCGATGGTTTGCTCCGGCGATGCGTTGGACACATTCTGAGCCATTTGATCATTTCAATTTGTTTTAATCCTGAGCGCTCTTTGTGATTACCATTGGTGTAGCATGCTGACTCGTGTGTTTGGTGGAACACGTATTTCAGACCACTTGATCTGCCACCTCAATTAATGAGGGAGATCAAGTGGTCCACTTTTTTCTGATTAATTGAATTTTCATTTTATTTGTTTTCTTTTCATTAATTCATATTAAATTTAATATTAATCCAAAAAATATGAGAGTTTCACCAAAATTAAATAAATAAAATCCTCTTTCATTTTCTAAATTAAAATTATTTTTTGGATCATTATTAATATTTTTCATGATTTAATTGATTTTGTGAATATTTTTAATTATTTAAAAATACTTTTAAGTTTTCAAAAATTCTGAATTTTTTTCTCCAAGGTCCTTTGACCTTGTTTTACCTATGATAAATATCATGGCCATTTCTTTGGTGTTTTGATAAGGTTTTAGGAAATTGACCAACCATAATTTAATTTAATGCATATTTTTATTATTTTTAATTGTTTAAATGCCAAATTAATTGTGCAAAGCCATTTTAATTTACTTTGTGAGTTTGACTTGTGTTGTTGGACCTTGGGTAAGGTTGATTTGACTTTGCTAGGTTAAGATCATTGGATTTAAGGGATTGATGGAATGTACATTCCATCTCCCAAAATGAATGAATGATCTTAATTGGGTAAAAGTCCTCCTTTGACCAATTTGTGTTTGACCCATTCCCCCTCCCTCTTCATCTCATTCCCCTTCTTTATTCATTCATGTCATGGACCTATGATATCTCTATATCCTAAGGCTAGTTGATTGCAAAATCAACATAAGTATGGATGAGATTAAGTTCCCCGCTTTGCATATTCTTTTTGTGTGTGGTATGTTTCATGAGCATAGTCCATTATACTATGTCTTTAATATGCATTAACACCAAAATTCTATTGTTCGGCCTCAACTAGTTGTGACTTCTACATAAGTCTAATTACGATTGCTTAACATAGCGTTAAATTTTGACACAAAAGGCATTACATTCTAGTTAGTGAGATTGTAAGTCTCCCATCTTTCATGGTATTGTGTGGAAACTTGGCCTTTTTTACTTCCTTTGGAAGATGTCTTGGTTCAAGGATCCATGCTTGTGATAAGTGGGTTGAGTGTTCTCCAAAGAATGACTTAAACAAAAGCAAAGCAAAAGCAATATTAACCTCTAATTAACTAACAACTAACATTTAATTTTAAGTCATTTACTTTTAATGCACTTTAATTTTTAAGCCTTATTCATTTGTCATTATTCATACCATTCAAGTTGTTTACTTTTATGTCATTTTCACTTTGTCCACTTGGACCATATTTTGTGATATATTGTGTTTGTATATACTTGTTTGATTGTGTGGTCTTTTGACCTTAATGTACATAATAAAAACAAAAACCCTAAAAAACATTTTGTGTGGATTGTTGGTTTGATCTGAGACTATTGGACTTAGAATCTAGGTGACACTCTATATGCAAAGGACTTGGTCAATGCCAACTTTCATGAAACCAAGTACTTGTGAAATGAGCATTCATCTGATACAACTTTGAAGATCCATTTGAGTTCATCTGCAACATGATCATTGTGAAGCTGTTATTTTGAACTTGTGACTTATGCCATCTTTGAATTCATCTAACACATGGGGAATCTTGAAGAAGATCATGGGGTTGCTAAGCTTGGATGTGGCTATCTTTATTTGATGCCTTGCTCTTCAACTTGCTATTTGTGTATTGTTTGTTGCTTGATTCAAAAGTCCAAGGGAAATTTGGGTTTCTATATGACATTCTTGTCTATTGGATTGCAACCCATTGTTAGATCTTTTTAACTCTTAACTTTTAAATTTATGCTTAGGATTAGTCTCTTCATCTCCCCCCTACTTATTTAATTTCAAAATATCTCCCTCCTTTTAAAATATTCTTTGTTTGTGTTTGTTGATTTCTAAACTTTGACCATATTGCAAATTAGAAGCTTTGGCCTTATGCCATTGCATTTTTAAACTCCTTTTCTTAATCAAACTTGTGAATGAACTTAACTATACTTGACTTAAAATTTCAAAAGCCAAAAAGAACTAACACCCACTCAAACCTTTTTTAGGCCCTTATGCCTTTTAAACTTAAAATTTTGTTAAAAGTAATACACTCACTTTGAAATTGATACCACGAACTACGAGGTTTTGATCCCTCATTTTTATGTTGGTATGTAGGCACAAGTTCGAAGGTCTTGTCAAACACAAAAATAAAATTAATGAATTCTTTTCTCATCCTCACACTCTTTTTATCTGCAAACATCATTTATACAAAAACACATATGCACACAAGAAAGGGCTCCCTAGGAGTACGTAGAACACTTTGGGTGCTAACACCTTCCCTCTGTGTAACCAACCCCCTTACCTATAATCTTTGGCATTTTACTAGTTTTGATTTGAAAACTTCTTATTTTTGGATTTTGTTCGTACTTTTCCCTTTTCCCTTGGAAACAATAAAAACGCGGTGGCGACTCTGGTTTTATTGACGTCTAGATTATCTATAGCTTTATGGTCATGAATTTACCGTTACAGGACTTCACATTGGGTGATTCAGAAGCTTGTTCCTCGACTTGCTTATTTCTTCCTTTAACATCAGAGACTTTTGGATGGCTATGAGGGCTATAAGTCTCCCCACGAGCGGCTTGGATTGTTTCCCACCTCTTCTTTCACTCCTTTGTAGAAATCCTTGCCATCTAATATGCAAAATAATGGATAGTGGTCACACACACTATTTGGAAGTACCCATAAAAGCGCTAGTTTATATATAACTTACATAGGAAATCAGAGAGATAATCATCACCTTCAGCCACTGATCAATTATTGTGCATGAATCTATGATCTTAAACTTCCATATTAGGTGAACTATTCTCGCCTCTCCAAGGGTAAGGTACTTACTCTCATCATGCGATCTCCACGGGCTCATCTGTCCAGGCCAAAGGAAAGAGATGGATGTTATCAGCCTACAACTCTACAAGAGAATCTTCTTTCCCCCTCACTCGGGCGAACCTGTCATTCAAATTCTTATAGTGGTTGAAGTGAGGCTTAAAAGGGTCCCTTCCTGGAAAACCGCCTAAGGACACTCAACCACTATTTAAAGGTCTGATAGCATAAAATGAGAAAACTATCCCCACAATATGATAAATCTCAATACCTTCACATACCATCTCAAAAGCCCTAATAAAATACCAATTGTTATAAAGCAGATGGGAAGACGCAACATTGAGAACCCTTAAGACCTCCATGACGAAAGGGGAAAAAGGAAGAAAAACCCCTCATATCCTTGAAAAAAGGGAGGTAAAAGTAAAGAAATGGGGAGGGAGGGTCAGAATATACTTGCATAATAACCCTCTCTAATGGTGAACAAGCCTCTAGGATAACCACCATTTCATCTCCTAAGGATGAAACCTCCACCCATGAGTAAATATAGAGAATTTATTCATCAGATGTGTAGTAAGACCCAATGTCCTTGGTGTCCTTAGGAATTATGGAAATGGAAACCATTATCTTTTTGTTCCTAGGAAAATATAAGAACAAAAAGAAACTACCACCATTGTCACAATCGCTGAAATGATTATTACAATCCTCTAATCCCATAGCTTTACGCTAACCTAAACCTTATTTTGAACTTTCCCTGACAACTTATACTTACAACTATTATAAAGAGGGAGGAAAAGAAAAAAAATCCATACTTGAAGGATTTGAGACGGTGAATCAAAAGCCTGTAAAGAAGCTGGGAAGATTATATAAGAGCTTACAAAATCCATGAGAGAAAAATAGAGAAAGAAAATAAAGAGAGAGGATTTTATATGGGAGTTAAAGCCACAAGAAATTTGTTAGGCTCCCTCAGAGTTTTGAAAAGCTCAACATGCTTCTAGCACGTGGTACAAATGTTTAGTGTCTAAAAAAAGACGCCATCACTGCTTACCTTAAATAGAAGCAAGCATGACTGTCTAAAAGATTGATATATGACATCACCAACTAACATTCGAATTAATTAAAAGAAATCTAGCAAAGGGATAGTGACTCACCTCTAACTAAGGGATTTATCACAATATGAGAAGACTTGTCTCTCATTTAAAAAGGACACCTTAATTTGAGGGACTCGCCTCTCATTTAAAAAGGTTGCCTTCAGCTGAGGGACTTGCCCCTACGTGAGGGATTCACCTCTCATTTAAAAAGGTAGCCTTCAACTGAGGTACTCACCTCTCATTTAAAAAGATAGCCTTCAACTGAGGGACTCACCTCTAGCTAAGGGACTCACCTCTCATTTAAAAAGGTCTCCTTCAGCTAAAGGACTCACCCCTAGTTGAGGGACTCACCTCTCATTTAAAAAGGCCGCCTTCAGCTGAGGGACTCGCCTGTCATTTAAAAAGGCCTCCTTCAGGTGAGGGACTCACCTCTCATTTAAAAAAGTTGCCTTCAAATGAGGGGCTCTCCCCTAACTGAGGAACTTGTCTCTCATTTAAAAAGGTCGCTTTCAGATGAGGACTCATCTCTCATTTAAAAAGACCACATTCAGTTGAGGGACTCTCCTCTAGATGAGGGACTCACCTCTAATTTGAAAAGGTTTCCTTCAGTTGAAGGACTCGCCTCAAGATGAAAAATTATTTAAAAAGACCACATTTAGTTGAGGGACTCTCCTCTAGATGAGGGACTCGCCTCTAATTTGAAAAGGTTTCCTTCAGTTGAAGGACTCGCCTATAATAGGTGGTCAACCGTTTCCACATTCAATAGGGAGCGATTATCACTTCCTAGGCTTTATAAACCTTAGGCACAATAGCCTCTATAAATACTCATCCTCTTAACGAAAAAAGACAGATGATAACTTAATCCATATTACGAATGTCATATAGTCTCTCATCTTATGTGAGATGGCCTCTCATACCAACATAAATGTCGTAAACACCATTGTATATAGTCTCTCGCTGACGCAGGTAAACACTATTATAAATCTACTAAAGCCTCTGAATCTCTTCTACCCGTATAGGGATAGTATCATTCCATGATATTTAAGGTATTAAATCACTTATAAAGAATTTAATTATGTAAGTTCAATCTTTTGAATTTGAAAGTGAATGTAAAATAACAATTAATAAAAAAATAAAAAAAAAGTTTTTCTTTTAAACTTTTTAAAGTCTTTAACGTGTAAGTTTATATTGTAAAAAATAATGGCTCGTAACTTGTTGTGAAGTTGATAGAAAGAAGATTCACGTGGTGGACCAATGGTATATGAAAACCACGTTCATATTTGTACTAAAAAACAAAAATTCCTTGTAATCTGTTTTTCTAAATGCTTTTCCCTCAACTGTACCACAACTGTATAACGTACCATCCTACAACTTTAACCGTACATATCGAATCTCAATCTCATCCATTCAGTTCTATACTTTAATATCAATCTTTCTCGTCACCAACGTCGTCGTTTTCACTACTTGCTTCATTCTCATTTCTCAATAACTTTATTTTCCACATCTCAAACATTATTATTAAGTACGGTTGATATTCTGGCCAATCATATTAATACACGTGGAAATTATGTACTACATGTCGTACGATAAGTCCATTACCAGTTGTCGTTACATATGATTAATCTGAAGAAATTAAGCATAAGAAAGATATGACACCTATGTTATTTGTTGTTATTATAATTTAAAATTTGATTAAATCATATTTTGAATATACTTCGGCAATATATCATCATTACAGTTGTCAAGGTTTTGTTGAAACCATGAGCTATAGTGTTTTCCAAATTTGTTTAGATGATCAATATTTTTTAATTATAGAAACTAAAATTTCACACTTGCTTAATGGGAAGGGATTGTCTCGAAAACACATTGAAATTTTTGCCAAAAAAAATTATCAAAACTTAAAAAATGAGAAAATATCAATGCTAAAAATCTCTACTGCTCCCTCTCCACACGCGGGAAAGAATCTGTTCTCGTCTATTATAAAGACGTGTTTGTTTAATATTAAAATAAAAATAATTTGTTTCAATTTAATTATAAAAAATAAAGGTGCAAGTTCAAACCTATAACACTTTACTTATTCATTTTTAAAGAATAAATTTTAGTCACTAAACTATTTAAAAAAAAAATATTTGATGAAATATTTATATAAAAAGATAGTTTAAGAGTTTTTTATACGAGGTAGAAATTAATTTGCATTTGTCTTTTGTTTAAAAGTATACATGATAAAAATCTAGCAAAGGGAAGTCTAGTTAAAACAACACATCTATAATACCAGAAAATTAATTGCTCTAGTTTTTACAAAATTAATTTTTCTTACTTTTATGCCACGTCATCCTTTTTGGGGGCAAATTATGCCTTTTTTGAACTATTTTCCAACCAATTCATTCAGTTTTATTCAGTATTTTAATATAAGTAACTAAATTATTCTTCTATTACTTTTTCTTTAACATCTCTTATCATTTTGAAAATATATGATTTTGTGATCATTTCTATATTATCTGATTTGAGTAGGTAAAAAAGTAAATACAAGTCATGTCAGCTTTCACAAAACATTTTCATTTTCTACGTGGATTGTTCAAAGTGTCAGATATGACCCTCCAAGGTAAACATTTTTTACATTTTTTTCTATATTCACTTTTGTATTCATTTCTCTCTTATGTTTCTTCACACGCACCCTTTTATGAACAAACCCTAACCATGAATAGTTCGAAACTGTGTTCTCCTTTTCGGCATCCAGATGGCAAGACCGTTTGAGTCGGTGAAGGATATAAATGATAGTAAAGAACTCTGGAAGATTGTTATGAGAATCCATCACAAATGGACGGTTGGCTAAAAGAATAAGGAGCACTTTAAGATGATTGTGGTTGATAAACAAGTAAGTTATTTAAAAAAAATATTCAACACTCAGTTTTTTAGATTTAACATTTTTTAACTTTCTACAACATTCAGTTTTTAGGTTTAGATTTTTTATGTTTTTTAATTTTTTACAACTATCAGTTTTTAGGTTTGATGATTAATTTTTCAAAAGTTTAACATTTACTTGCAGTTTTTGTTATTTTCTGATATCTAACATATTAGGGTTAACATAAATCTCTCATGTTATCTTTCAAGATTGCATGTAAAAGAATTGTCTTCACTTTGTAAGAAATGTAACAAATATGGTTGATATAAGAAAGTTTAACTCAAACATAATCAACAGGTTGAATATTGTTTGTTTTTTACATTTCTGACAAGTTTCATTATTTAAGTTTTCACATTTCATCTGGGGACACATATTGTTTTTTTTTTAATGTTTTTTCCATGTTGTCTCTCAAGTTTCCTTCTTTAAATCTTTGTGTTATCTTTCTTACAAATTTTAAATCATTCTTTTAAGTTACAACTGATATCTAAGTCTTCAATCGATGTTTAAAACACATGGTTTAAAATATCTTTCAATTTCTGTTTTTAGTTTTGATATATCAACTTAATACATAGCTATGTTTCTTTGTCGGTAACTGATACAAATTTATTACATACTTTGTCTTTCAGGGATCTGATATACATGTCAAAGTTCTAACTATGTATAAACAAGCTTTTGATTCGGTGTTGACGGTCAATAACACGTATACAATTGCAAACTTTCAAGTGTTGTTGAGTGAATTATTGTTCAAGCCTTCTGACCACAAATTTCACTTGACTTTCACTGGCGACACATCTGTATGTGACCAAAACAAACATGACATACCTCCTAAAACCCTAAAGTTCACACATTTTACTGATATTATATCTGGGAAATGGGAAAATGATGTTTTAAAAGGTCTGCGCAAATATGTTTCCTTTTTTAAATATTTCATATTTAACTTCATTGAGTAACTCAATTATCGTTATAACATTCTTTTGTTATTTCCATTATTTCCTCAAATGTTATATGAATGGTTGCAAACATTGGTTACCCTCAAATTCAAACTAGGAGCAAAAAACAACATATCAATTTGATCTTGAAGGATTTGGGGTGTGTCTATAACAAACCTACACCATTATAATTTTAAGAGTTGTCTGTCACGTTGTGTTGTATCCCAAAATTTGTCCTTCCTTTTTCACCTTTTCATTCAACCCTTAACTTGAGAATCATTTGCATACGCTCATGTTTCATTCATGTGCACCAAGCATTCATCCATACTTAGTAGTTGATCATTGTGGATCCAGAGTGTTTAGCTTGCAAAGCTAGGGTTTGTGTGTGGATAAAACCCTAGAGGTATGACTTGGGTGTTCATTTGATCATAGGGGAGGAAAAACCCTAATGGTTTGATCTTTGAAGCATGAATTTAACAAGGTTCCATCATGGTACTCCCCAAGGGTCTCAAACCCTAATTTACTGATGTTTTGGTTGTAATTCTTCATGGATGACCTGGGGGCCTTATCTGGACTTCTAAACCCTAGTTGGGGATCATATATGTTGAAGACTTGATTGGGAAGCATCTCAACCCATCCAAAGGCTTTGATTGAAAGATGTGCGATTGAAACCCTAATCTTAGATTATTGAAATCATATGCTAGTAGAGTTTGACTTGGAATCATCTTGGTTGGACTGAAACCCTAGTCCATTTGGGGAGGGATCTTGCCCATTATACCCACACATCTTCCTGATTCTTTCAAGATCATGTTTCCTATGCATATGGTGTGGATTACTAGTCATTGGTTCTTGGGTTCATGCTTGCATCAATACATGGATCTTTTGGGCTTTGGTTTGCTTTTGATCCATCAAGGCTCTTAAACCATTTCTAGGTCATCATTATGGGTCCATTCATGTTTAATTAGGATTCATGTCCACCTAAACATGTCCATACAAGAAACCCCTAATTTGAGATCTACAGTTGACTTTGGTTAACTATTGACTTTTTGGTTAACTAGTTGACCAAAGTCAACCATTTTCCATAAGTCATTTTCAAGTCATTCATCTTTAATTCATGTCCATTTCAAAGGTTATGATTCATTCTAAACTTTGATCATCTTTAATTATGATTCATTGTATTTATCTTCAAACTAAAATCCTAACTTTCACATTACCATCTTTACTTCCATTTACAAGTTGAAACCATGAACAAAATTCAAATTACATTTCATTACATCCTAGACAATTCTAAACTATTCACCATTTGTTGATTATTTGAACCTTGCATAGTCATGACCAACCAAATACATTTATACATAAACATTCAAAGCTTCTTAAACCTTTCACATAAAACCAAGATTCCATAAGCCATTCAAATTACCATTTATAGGTCAATATACTTTCCATCTCATTATGAATCAATTCACAATTCAATGGTTCCATACAAGTTCAATAATTCAATTCATGACCAAACTTTCCATTCATACAAACTTTCTATTTAATCAACATTCAATTTTCACTCATTTGAGATTCAAGATACGTTGCTAATGAAATTTCAAACACAAGTACGACCTAATATGGATCCAATGCTAAGTCGTAATCTACTAAGTTAGGATCAAGACTCCTCAAGTGTGATGTAGTACATGTGCATCTCCATGTTTCTTAGCACAAATTGAATCTCTATGCAAAATCAATCTTGTATACAAACATCTACAATCAACCATTAGCATATAGTCATTTCAGTGGGAATCATACCAATCAGATCAATATAAACCAATTACTTAAAACCACTTATGCAACCAAGTTTGCAAAGGGACCTGGTTCACCAAATTGCACACCAGAGCACTAAATGTTGAGGTTAACAAATGCATAACAATCAATAGAAATTCACTTAACATCGCAAGTCAGAAACCTATGGAATACACTTACTGCAAGTGGAGTATATGCAAAGCTAGTCCAAAGCTCATGGACACTGCAAACCTGCTACAAGAACAAAGTTGACAGAACTTCCTGCTAGGCATTATCCTGCAGAATGTCCAAAGTTACTAACTCAGAAAAATGGATTCAATTACACCTTGCAATGACATAAGTGAACCAAGTGACCAACAATGTGCCCTGTCCAGATGTGTGACCTACATGATGGCGCATTCTGTGTAGACTATGCCATTCATTCAGAAGTGATGTCAATGATCTGCAAGAGGCACATACCATACAAAGTCAGGACTCACAAAGTAGAGCATACAATCAGAAGCCTATTTCAAGCATGGACAGTCCAAGTGCAACAAAATTCAATACAAGATTAAATGTCAACAAACTAACTTCAATGATCAAATTCTATAACAGTACCATTTCGATAAATTCAGTTCAAATCCATCATTCAAATTCAGTTAGTAAGACAATGGTACCAATAACAAACAATCAGTAAATGAAACCACTAATTTCTAACATCAATTCTAAACTAACCAATTAAGTATAATTGTTTGAGGTATGTAAAGTTTCTTCATTGATTAACTGATGTTAATAGTTTCCAACACTAACTTAAAACTCAAAAGTCGAGCTTTATAACTAACCTAATTGTCTTCTTTTTCCCCAGTAAACTAACTGCATCCTCATTCAAGCTCAATCTCTAATAGCCATATTAGGATCCACAAACTAATTCCATTCACATTTTAACTCTAACTGCACAATTAGCATGACTGAATTCAAGTTCTAACACTGTTAACAGTTTAACTTTATCCAATTCCACACATGACTAGTTTCAACCAACCACTAACATAATAGAATTAACTAACATTCACATTCAACATAGCTAACTAAAATTCAGTTTCTTACTAACTAACCATCAACATCAAACTAACAGAATTCATTGATGGTTCACTAACACCTAACCAACCTTCATTGAGAAAATCTATCTCTATTATTTGTGCCCTAACCCCTGACCGGATTGCCCAATTGAGTTATGCTTTTTAACTGCTATAAATCAAATCACTCTTCACTCATTAGAGAGGACCTTCATTTAGAGAATTTTTGATCTCACTCTATTTTGCTCAATCTCGATCTCTCTCTCTCTCTCTCTCTCTCTCTCTCTCTTCTCTCTCTCTCTCTCTCTCTCTCTCTCTCTCTCTCTCTCTCTCTCTCTCTCTCACATACACACACACACACACACACACACAAACACACACACACACACATACACATACACACACACACACACACTCAAAGCTACATCCCAGAACTCCATTGAGGCATCACCTTGAAGCTTCAAGAAGAGTGAGCTAAGCCTTTTATCACTCCCAGTTCAATCATATCCCAGAAGAAATTTGGAAGAAGAAGTGAAATTAGAAGAAGAAGAAGCATATATCAAGAAAATGATCAAGATTGTGAATATTACTTGTTTGTTCAAGTGACTTCCCTTTGCGCATCGTCTCTCCGAACAACACTCGTCGGAACAATTCTCTATTTCAGAGGTAAATCTTTTCTTCTTAGTTTGATGTGAAATCAATTACCGTTGTGCAGTAGACCTCCTTGGCATCATTAACCTCATGGTTTGCATGAGAATCCCTGCTTGTATGCCATTTAATTTTAATTTGACATGTTAGGGTTCTTGGATGTTTGCGTTCAGTTGTCTCGATTTATGAATCTATAGATTTTTTCATGGCTACATCTGGATTTAGGGTGCAAAATAGGGTAGAAAGGTGGTTTCGGTTTGAGATTTCATGGTGTCTCCGCCATCGAGAGATCCTCTGACGCGGCGAAGATGGTGACGAGAGAGAGAGAGAGAGAGAGAGAGAGAGAGAGAGAGAGAGAGAGAGACTGAGTGATGAGAGGTAAACGGTCAACTAAGTTCAATTGATTTTTAATTGTTGCTTTTCATGTGTAGCATTATTTGTGCATCCATTGGGCCACGTGAAGTCAAGAAGTTTGATTGTGCAGGCACTAGCTATTGGGTTCCCCATGCTGAAGATTCCATTGCCACTTTAAAATTTATTTAATTTTTCAAGTTCTTAAAAACTTTTTATATCACATTTCACCATCTCTCATCTTGTGTTTGAAGTCACTTGCGTAACAAGTGGAATCAAAGTCTAACTCCTATTTAAAGACTATTTATTTCAAGAGGTAGGATGATTTCAAACAATTATTTTGAAAAGGGATCATGTGTAAACAAATGACCAACTTTCAATGGTTAAAGGTATAATACTTAGAAAGCAAGAACGAAACTTTTTTCTTAAAATTTTCGATTTTAATGAGTCGGATAAACCTAGAACTATTTGAACCATATAAGAGAAATATAAAGTGAAACGTGGTTTGAAATCTAAGTATTTGCCTTAGGTACAATTGAGTATTCTCATGTATCAAATTGTAGCATTGTAAATGAAAATTTGTCTATGAAGATATCATGTATCAAATTGTAGCATTGTAAATGAAAATTTGTCTATGAATATACCATTGAGATCAAAAGGACTAGAAAGAACAAATTTGATCAAGAGTTTTAGTTACCAAAAAAATCTGAAGAAAACATTCAAAGATGGTTTATCCATAAAATAAACTATCTCAAAACTCTTGGTGAAAAATTCAAAAATAATTTGATTAACAATTATTAGATTTAAAATTTGTTTTTGGAAATCTATAGCAACTACAGTTTCTAAACCCGAGGTCTCCTCATCTAAAAACTTGGCTGGTATACTTGATAAGTTGCATGAAATTTTTCATGAGTTAAAAGATCTCAAGAAATTTAATGAGAAATATTCTATTGTAAAGGAATATATTAAAAAATATGATAAAAAAAGACCTTGCAATCCAAGGAATGACAAAACAAACTCATCTAATGATTATGAACAACATAATAAAAACGCAGACTCATCTGATGAATCCAAATATGAGGATGAAATAAACTTATGTCTCATGACAAACTACACAGAAGATGAGATAAATAAGGTTAAAACTGGATTCACTTTCTATGAGTTATAATTTATGTGTAAAAACCTAAATAATGAAATAAGCATATTGAAAGATGTCATTTCCATCTCTAAGGAGTCTATTATTTCTCTTGAAAATGAAAATGATAAATTAATTGAGGAAATTAATAAAGTTTGAAATTGATTCTTCTCCATTTAATAATATAGATAAATCTATCAAATGGGAAGATTGCAAAGTTTTATAAAATAAAATTGATGATACACATAAAATTATTAGAAAAATTATCAAAGGAAGAGATAATAGAAACATCCGTTTAGGCCGTCAAAGAGAAACCTATAATAATGTTGGTTTAGGATATCAACCTGAAAATTAATGTTAAATCATGTAGTAAGTTTTGTCGTATAAAAATAACCAGTAACCATATTGCTTTTTATTGTTTTTAAATAAAAATAATGAATCAAATATTAAATGGACTCCTAGAAATAATATATTATCCATAAGTGTAAGAGGACCCAAAAAAAATTGGGTACCAATGGTTAAAAATAAATCATGTGATGCATGTGTGCTTTACAACCTCAAACTCTATTAAAAAAATACTTGTTTAAAGCATTCATTCATAGAGTTTAACGAGTTTTTATCCTCGGCTCCAAAAGGGAAAAAACGATACATCATATAGAGAAATATTCAAAAGTATTCAGAGAAGAAGATCCCTAGAAGGTAGAGAAAATGAAACGATGTTTCTTATTTTAAAAACTTTAGCAAAATTCTGAGCAAAAGATCCATGAAAATAAAAGTTAAGTTAAGCATCGATGTCTCTTCAAGAATTGACTAAAGGGAAAAAATATCTTAAAACTCATAAATTTTCTTAAACATAGGTAAGGAAAGGTGAGTCATTTGTAAAAGAAAAAAAAATATATCCTTACTTCTCTTTAATAAATGTTAGTCGATTTATTTTAATTTTTAGTCTTTTAAAAAATATATTTTATTAAATTGAGTTCCTAAAATTCAAGTTAAAATTTTCATGTCGTACGTAAAAAAGGGAGGGGCAGAAAGAAAGTGGGACAAAATACAAGCAAACAAGCCCAATCTATTAAAAGCCTAAGAAATATCACCTCATAATCGATGATGCATTGATCATAATAGATTATGAAGGTTCAAATAAAAAGGCGTGAAGAATAATTCATTATGTTCACCAGTATAATCGATTATAGTTTGAAAAATAACAATAATCGATTACCAACTGCACATAATCGATTGCATAATAACAATAACTAACTCATAATTGACTATATCAAAATAATAATTGATTGTTAATCAATTATAAATGTATAATTTTTATTTCATTTTTCATCGATATTCTCTTATATTCTACTCTTTCTTTTACTACTTTCTTGCAACATCAGTCATCATCCTTTCTCAAATTTCCAATGGCACTAAAGCATGTCAAAACATCTTCATCCACATAAACCAACTTCAACTTCGTATATTTTCTAATCCTGATTTAAAAACAACCTTAACACCTACTTCCATGATCACACCATTCTCAAACCTAAATATATTGATGAAAAGTTCTTTAGAGAAGAAGGGTTAGAATTTATGAAGTTTTTTTACTTAAGTCAGTTTGAAAGATTTTGTGTATACCAAGAAGGGTGTGTGTATCTAAAGTGAGTAAGAATATTTGACTTCAACCTTCAACAAAAAGACGAGATCATCACTTTAGAGGTATGTAAAATTCCCAATTTTCTATTCGTTGAATACTTTCGAGATATTATGGGTCTGTCTAGTGAGGGTGCCTTATACTCTTTTGAATCTCATGATCATTTGGAGGATGAATTTAAACTTCACATTGCTACTCAATCTCCCTTGGATGATCCTTCAGCGAGTCATATGGTGTCTCTCACAGCTGGATTTATGACTATGACATGTCGATTCATTCTTAATATGGTAATATATGTGGTAATTCTAATAAAATTAAACCATGCTTAATTTATGAAACCAAATGTGGTTGTTTTATGGATTTTTTTAAACAATATTTGAACTAATTTGGAAAGCGTTATGATTCATCACATGTTGGATTGTCAGAGTACTTCATATTGGTTGAATTATAGTTATTTGATCACGAAGATCTTAATACGTGTTGGGGTTAGCTTGGAAAGTGATGAACATCAAGAAAATCAAAGATTGATCTGTCAAGTCTGAATCAAATGAATTTTTTGAAAAGGATTAAAGGGTAGGTTCACGCTCCAAATACTCTTGCTGGCCAAAAAAATCTAGAAGAATTTGATTATGAGATATAACTGCCTTTTTATGATGCTCTTCTTCAAGCCATCCTTGCAAGAACTTAAGATGATAACCGGATGCTTTGTCACCTGACTACCATAGTCAATTTTATTTCCAATCACTTCTCTGATATAGGGATCGTTCTTCCTCCTTAGTTTAAGAATGATACTTAGATGGATGATGATGATGGTGCATAATATTATTTTTATGTATACTTTTATTTGTTTATGTTTTTCATTATTTTTTATTTGTTTTTATAGGATAAAAATACAATATTAAGTGTGTCACTATCAAAGTATTAACATCGTATAACATATACACGTGCGCACCCACACCCACACCTTTTATTTGCTTATGTTTTTCATTATTTTTTATTTGTTTTTATAGGATAAAAATACAATATTAAGTGTGCCACTATCAAAGTACAAATATCGTATAACACACACACACACACAAACAAACACAAACACAAACACACACACACACACACGCGCTTATTTTAAAACTTCATATGTTTTTAATATTGACTTTAAAATTATCATGGTTTGTACAAAATTCTTTAAAACTAAAGTATAGTCGATTATGGTGTTTACTAAATTTACTATTTAGAAAATTTTAGCCTATATTCAATTTTGGTACTTTTGTAATTAATTAGGGGACTAACTCACTTAATAATATATTAAGAAAGCCTTATAAGCGATTATGTTTCAGATCTATTTTTTCCTATTTTGCTAGGTCATGGTAGATTATTGTCATATCATAATCGATTATGATGTGGATTTTGCCCTTAAATTGTTTTCATTCTTAGCTAAAAAATTTACTATATAAAGAGGACTTATGTTTATTTGAAAACACACAAGAATTCTAAGTAATGCCTGCTCCAAAATTTTCTTATATAGTTAAAATATGTTGAGAAAGCAAACACTTAGTAGAGTTTGTCTTGTGTAACTGCTGCTGATGACACTCAGTCATCATGTAATTTTTACAAGCATTTGATACTGTTTTTAGTTGAATTTTTCTATAGTTGAAGAAGAAAAAGTTGGAAAATGAATATATGAAATAAAAAGGAAGAAAGATGAAAATTTGAAGATATTGCAAACAAAAGAAGATCTAGCCACTTGTTTTTTTGCATAGACATCGTGGGCACGACAAGCAGTCATCGCGGTGCAATGAAAAGTATCGCGGCCGCGATCCAGGTGAAAAACATCACATTGTGGGTGCAATGGAATGCCTTGTGGTCACGATGGAAGGCTTTTCTGACACGTTGTTGCTTCTATAAAAGGGAAAATTGAGAGGAAAAAATAGTTATCAATTTTGGAGAAAGGTTTTGACGAGAGAAGAAAGACAGAAGCTGGGGAAAGAAGATTTACAAACATTGAAGACTAGATTCAACCTAGAGTTTCATGTATTATTTATCTAAACTTATTGTATTGATTTTTGTTACCACGAGTAGATAAATCACTTATAATTAGGTCTTAGGAGATGAACATATTATTGATTTGTTGAATCATATGACTTGTTTTGTATTTTTTACATAATTTGATATTGTAGTTTCTATTCAGTTACTCTTTTCTGTCATGCATTTTGTGCCTTGACAAACTCACGAATTAAATTTAGGTTTGTAGGAATGACTGGCTCTAACTCTATCAACCTAAACTAGATTGATTATTCAACTTAGTAATTGATTTAGGGATAAATAATTATAAGTTGAGACTTGAGGTCAATTATGATCGTTACAAAAACAAGTATGAGAAAACTTTCGGAGTAAAGTTAGATAAAGAAAATTAGATATTTCTATCGAATCCCATAATTATACATGTTGATATTTGTGTATCAGATGAATAACAATTATGTGATAATTATACGAAAAATTAACAAGACCACTGCACTCAATTCCTTGAAGTGCGAATCACTAATTTAAACGATAATTCCCTAATTTATCGTGTCAATTCAAAGTTTAACTAGGTGTTTCTAAGTTCATTAATTCTAAATCCACAAATTATAATTACCTATTTCAAGTTAATTACTAAGTTGAATAATTTCCCTAATTCAGATCGGTAGACTTACTGTCAATAATCCTTACTCATCTAAAGTTACTTTGCATGTTCGTCAACACACAAAGAGTCGTAAGAACAAGAACAATTGAATAATAATTATAACATAAAAGTATTTAAATAATCTAAAACATTCATATAATCCAACATAGTACATTTAGGTTCATCTCTAAAGATCTAATCTAAAATAGTTTTGCTACTCATAGTGAAATTAACAGTTGCCCAAGTTTATAAGAAATAGATATGAAAATCAATGGAAAATAAGCTCTCAAATGACTTCAATGCTCTCCAAAATCGCTCACAAAAACACTTTGTCGTCACTTTCTCACCTAGAGTTTGTCACCCTCTAAAAAGTTTCCATCTTTCTCTATTTAAAATGAAAAAGCGTGTCAGAAAAGTCCTGCATCGTGATTGTGATATGTGCTCATCGCATCCACGATTCCAACATCGTGACTGCGTGAAAAACAGAGGAAGTATTCTTTTTTTTCTTCCTTTTTCTTCTTATATATTATATGTCCCAAATATTACTCGCAAATATTACGTAATGATAAAGTATCATCACAACCCCAAACTTACTCTATTTTTTTTCCTTAACCTGCCTGCACACTGAAAATTTCATCAGAATAAAATGCTTACCCTAACCAGTGAACATCACCTTTCTTTTTCTGATCAAAAAGTATGTTTGCTACTTTAATCCAAATAACTCTAAAAAGTTCTTCCAACATCTCAAGTACTCAACCTATCTCTCATACCACCTCTGTTCACTCGAATTGAAAGGGTAATCACACGATCAATGTAGAAAAGCATTTAACAATGAACTTAAAGTTTTTCTAACAAATTCAATCAAAGTCATATTTGAACATACACTTTTGAGGTCTTTTTAAGGTTGTAATGTGACTTATGTCAGGGTAGGATATTCTGGGATAGTAGGATTAAAACTTTGGAGTTAGGTACCTATTTTTCCTTATGCTACCTGGTTCCTTCCATATCACTCTTTTGATTGGTTAATCAATACTTGAGAATGCATTTTGTTGGTCTTATTCATCTTTCTTTTCTTTTTCACAACTTTTTTAAGAAGTCATTTTTAACTTCTTATTTTTTTCCTTTTTTTTAAATTTCTTTTGACCACTTTCTCTAGTATCCCAACCCCAAATTCAAACGTTGCTAATTGTTGGTGTAAGCCCTAAAGGCCAATACTTTTGGTACTTGTATTGAATTATTTATTAATAATAAAAGGCTTTTTTCTTTATTATGTTTCCTTAATAAAGTCCCTAGAATATCTAGTTCGTTTAATGTATCAAGTGTGACTTGATCATGAGATCCCATTAAACATAAGGACATTATTCTTAAAGTATCTGTAGTCGAGCTTTGTTGTGAAGTGGGATAACATTAAAGCATTAAGATTGTTATGTATATAGACTAATGATCATATCTCACGGATCATGGATAAGGAGTTATCAAGTCTTAAACATGGGTATGAATATTAAGAGTAATATTTATACTGGATTGACCCGCTATAAGAATACTATATAGAATGTTATGCAAAGTGTCATCAGTTATTCTAATGGTGATAATAGTGTATACCACCCTTCGACCTGAAACTACTATGGACCCTAGATGTAGAGTCAAGTGCCTTATTGCCGATCAAACATTGTCCGTAACTGAATGACCATAAATACAATTGAAGGATACTCCATTAAGCATGTTGAGGGACATGAGTGACCTAGATGGAATTTTCCCATCCTACGTAACAGGATAAATGTCTACGGGTCCAATATTGAACTGGACAAGGATGACATGGTTTATGCCTTGTGTTCAATATAGACATAAGGGCAAAAAAGTAATTGCACATATAAGTATTATCACAAAAGGTTTTCTCAGATCACATGCCATTTTCGTGTCTTGGGTAGCAGTGATGTGTTGTTAGATACCTCTCACTATTTATTATGTTAAATACATGATTTAATATAATTGCCAATGCTGCAAAAACCTATAGGGTCACACACAAAAGGATGGATTGATGAGAGATAAAGTAAATAAGGAACATCTTAAGGTACAGTGCACTTAAGCGAATCGTAGAACATCGTAAGGTACGGTGCACTTAAGTAGAATATGAAATGTGGTAAGGTACCACGCGCTTAAGTGATTTTGGTATATCATAAGATATGGCCCACATACACTTAAGTGGGCTTTTTAGCTTACAGCCCACACAAGTGGTTCTATAAATAGAACCCTTGTGCAGAAGCATTTGTTTAGATGAAATTTTGTTTCTCTCTCTCTCTCTCACACACACACACACACACTCAAAGCCTTCATTCGTAGCAGCTAACACTGAGACTAAAGGAATTTGTTCGTGTGGACTGAGTTGAGGCGTTGTCACCATTCAACATTCGTGATCGCTCCTTAAATATGCATCAAAGGTTTCAATCTCCACAAGAGGTAACGATTCTATCACTGATCATGCCCATTCGTAAGGATCACTAAAGGAGAAATTTTTAATTTATGCTGTGTTTTGGATTGTTATTCTCCTTCGGTAACTTCCAAGAGCTACCACAAAGTTATTCATTTGCATTAGATAAGGAAACTAAAATTTCTACCTAACTGCAAAAAGGATGGAAAGATTAATTTTTCAAGTCATTTAGCTCTATAACAGGATATGTCACCGAAAGAAAAGGTTTTAGTTCAAAGTGGTTAAGCAATGGATATAAAAATTTCAGTACATGTTGGCTTAAAAGGCTCATAATTTTCACAAACAATTGCCTTTGTGTGTATTCATCAGACCGATAGACTAAGCAGAAACGATGCAAATTCTAGAAAATAGCTAATGCATGAATACTCTCATATGAAAGAAAAGTAAACAGTTGAATTTTTGGCTTAAACTTTACTAGCTAAGGTATCTGAAGATTAAGTACATGTAGTCAGCTTCCCTTTTCTTCATCAAATGTCAATATGCAAAGGAAACTTCAATATTGATCACTTTTGTTCATTCTTTTCCAGTGGCTTTTGCTTTTCTTTTTAATATTGTCATTGGTAAGGTAGAAAATCAAAACTAAAAGAAACAAAATCAACAAATTGGTTCATTAATTAAAGCATAGAGAGGTACAAAACGGGAAGGAGTCATTGTAGAGCTAGCTATTACTCTTCCTTGGATAACTCTGCATGGTGTGATCAGTCGCCGAAATTTAATTTGGTTTATTTAATTAACATAATTTAAATTAATAATAATAATGTGTTTATTATTATTGTCTTGTCGTGATCGGTTATGACCTTAGTTTTCCTTTATTTTATTTTGGGATTTTAAAATACGACATGTGTGTCGTGCCTCTCTTTTAATCTCTTAATGTAACTTCTTTTCTCATCTCACTCCCTCGTATGTAAAACGAGTTTCTTTTATGTAATGTAATGTTATGAAGAAAGAGAAGAATACAATATCAAAGGAGGACAACCTTGAATATCTTGCTTGGATAAGCTTAGATCGTTATTAGGTTAGCTTAGGTTTTCTCATTGGCTTGGGAGAACAATTGCGCTATGGGCCATAACTGTTTCATTTTGTATGTATGTTGATGCATGTGAATGTATTTTGATGCATGTGAGAGACGATTTATATAATAAATAAGCCGGTGAGATCAGAATAATTGCAAGTTCCCTCAAATTAAATATTAAGTTTATACTTTCCAAGTTTTAACCCTCATCAAGACTAGTATCGAATAATGTAGCTTTCTCCTACGCGAGATGCATGTTCTATATTAGTAAGGTGTGATGGGATAATTGTAATATCCAATAGCTAAAACAATGGGTCAAACTCTAAACAAATTATAATAAGATTATATATGTTTAGAAGCAAGAGTTGGAAATGATCCATATGACGGATTGGAATAAGAAGTTATTCACCCAACTAAAATATTTGAGAGTTGTATTAGATACAATTGGAAGAAGTTTCTACCTAAATAACCTATTTTTGTATAATCCGCCTACGCGGACTTAAAACAAAGTGAAATGTGGATCTCGACCCACTAGAAAACCTTCCTACGGGATTTTCCAAATCAAATGGTGAGGGTCATTTGATTTGAGTAAAATAGTGGGAGCATATTTAATTAAAGACCTAATTAAATATGTTATTTTAGTGATACTTATATTTTCATTATTATTCATATAGATTACCATGACAACAAACACCTCTAACAACATTTTGCGATCAATCCTTGATAAGGAAAAATTGTCCGGGACAAATTTTTCGGATTGACACCGAAATATGAGGATTATCCTCAAACATGATAGAAAGCTGTATGCCTTAGAGAAACCTGTTCATGAAGAGAAACCTCATAGTTTTGAATCTAAGGCAGAAAGAGATGCTTATAAGAAGCATGTTGATGATGCCAATAAAATTGCTTGCCTCATGCTAGCTACCATGAACTCGGAGTTGCAAAAGCAACATGAGAACATGGCAATGTTCGATTTAATCGAACACCTGAAGATGCTCTATCAAGAGCATGCAAGGAATCAAAGGTTTGAAGTTTCAAAAGCCCTTTTTCAAGGCAAGTTAGCTGAGGGAGCCCCTGTAGGTCCCCATGTGCTCAAGATGATTGGGTATGTGGAGAACCTTGAGAGGTTGGGTTTTCCCCTCGGAAAGGAATTTGTGATTGATTTGATCTTGCAATCGTTGCCAGATAGCTTCAATTAATTTGTCCTTAACTTCAATATAAATGATATGGACAAATCTCTTCCTGAACTGCTAGCCATGTTAAGAACTGATGAGCAGAATCTGAAGTCAAAAGGAAAGTCCATTCTGATGATCGAAAATGAAAAGAGATAGAACAAAAGACCCACCAAGCAGGGTGGTAAAGGGAAAGGCAAGGAAGTTGCCAAAACCAAACCCACAACTCCTGTTTTGAAGCCTAGTGGAAGAATAGAAAAGTAAGGCACCTGCTTCCATTGCGGTAAGACCGAACACTGGAAGAGAAACTGCCCAAAGTACCTAGAAGATAAGAAGAATGGAGTAGAGACTTCAACTTCAGGTTTTTTTTTGTGATTGAAATTAATTTATCTACTTCTGCATCATGGGTATTAGATATTGGATGTGGTTCTCACATTTGTACCAACATGCAAGGGCTAAAAAGGAGTAGAGATTTGGCAAAAGGTGAAGTTGACCTACGAGTTGGCAATGGAGCAAAGGTTGTTGCTTTAGCCGTAGGAACTTATGTATTGAATTTACCTAGTGGTTTAATAATTCAGTTAGAGAACTGTTATTATGTACCTGCAATTAGCAAGAATATTATTTTCGTTTCTTGCTTAGACAAGTTTGGTTTTTCATTTATAATAAAGAACAATTGTTGCTCCATTTATTTGAATGATATACTCTATGCTACTGCACAAATGAACAATGGAATATATGTCCTTGATCTTGAAATGCCTATTTATAACATTAATACTAAAAGGATGAAACCTAATGAGTTAAATCCAACTTACCTTTGGCATTGTCGATTAGGCCATATAAATGAGAATAGCATTTCCAAACTCCATAAAGATGGACTCTTGGACTCTTTTGATTATGAATCATATGAGACATGCAGATCTTGTTTAATTGGAAAGCTGACAAAGTCTCCATTCACTGGAAAAGGTGAAAGAGCTAATGATCTTTTGATCCTCATACATACTGATGTATGTGGACCATTGAACATACCAGCCAGAGGAGGTTTTCATTACTTCATCATATTTACTGATGATTTCAGTAGATATGGTTATGTGTATTTAATGAAACACAAATCATATTCCTTTGAAAAGTTAAAGGAATTCAAGAATGAAGTACAAAACCAACTAGGTAAGAATATTAAAACTCTTTGATCAGATCGAGGTTGTGAGTATTTAAGCCTAAAGTTTGATGACCATCTTAAAGAGTGTGGGATTCTATCCTAACTTACTCCTCCTGGAACACCCCAATGGAACGGTGTATATGAGAGAAGAAATCGAACCTTATTAGACATGGTCTGATCCATGATGATTCACGTCGATCTTCCAAACTCCTTTTGGGGACATGCACTATTGACAACAGCTTACACACTTAACCGTGTTCCATCCAAAAAGGTTAAGAAGACACCATATGAGATATGGAGTGGCAAGAAACCACATATGTCTTACATGAAGATTTGGGGTTGCGAAGTTTATGTGAAACGAAAATTTTTAACTAAGGTTGAGCCCAAATCTGACAAATGCTTATTTGTGGGATATCCTAAAGAAACAATCGGGTATTACTTCTACAATCCTTCTGAGGGCAAAGTGTTTGTCACTCGAACTGGAGTTTTCCTAGAAAAGGATTTTATTTCCAAAGGAATCACTAGGAGGAAAGTAGAGCTCGAAGAAATTCAAGAATCACAAAGCATTGATACACCTATGGAGGAATTAGAGCAGGAAACACAAGTAGTTGTGGAAGAGCAACCTGCTCAAGTAGAACAAGACCAATGTAGGTCAAGCAGGATATGTCACCTACCTGAGAGATATGGATATCTCATAACCGATAAAGGTGATGTATTACTCATGGATCAAGATGAGCCTGTGACATACCAATAGGCCATAACTAGTCCCGAGTCTGTGAAGTGGCTAGAAGCTATGAAATTTGAAATGGATTCCATGTACACAAACCAGGTTTGGACCTTGGTAGAGCCTCCTAAAGGAGTTAACCCTATAGGATGCAACTGGGTCTTTAAAAAGAAGACTGACATGGATGGTAAGTTACACACCTATAAGGCAAGACTGGTTGCAAAAAGATATAAACAAATTCATGGGGTTGACTATGATGAAACCTTTTCACCAGTTGCAATGCTTAAATCTGTTTGGATTTTACTTACTATCGCTGTATATCATGATTATGAAATATGGCAGATGGGTGTAACAAGTAAAGTCTTGGTTGGGGAAACGCTTTTCTATGAAGGACCTAGGTGAAGCAACCTATATATTAGGAACCAGGATCTATAGAGATAAATCACAAAAACTACTTAGCCTAAGTCAGAGTACATACATAAACAAAGTGCCGAGACGCTTTAATATGCATGATTCCAAGAAAGGATTCATACCTATGCAACATGGCATGTGTCTGTCAAAAACACAATCTCCTTCAACTAAGGAAGAAAGGGATCGCATGAATAAGATTCCATATGCATCTGCAACAGGATCTATCATGTACGCCATGTTATGTACTCGACCAGATGTCTCGTATGCTTTAAGTGCAACAAGTAGGTACCAATCTGATCCTAGTGATGCTCATTGGGTAGCTGTCAAGATTATCCTTAAGTATTTGCGAAGGACTAAGGACTCATTCTTGATATATGGAGGTCAGGAAGAGCTTGATGTAATTGGATACACCGATGCTAGCTTCCAGACAGATAAGGATGACTTTAGATCGCAATCTGGTTATGTGTTTTGATTAAACGGTGGCGTTGTGAGCTGGAAAAGTTCAAAGCAAGACACAGTTGTTGATTCTACAACCGAGGTCGAGTATATTGTTACCTCAAGTGCAGCAAAGGAATTTGTTTGGATCAAAAAGTTCATTAGTAAACTTGGCATAGTTCCTAGCATTGTGGATCCCATTGATCTCTATTGTGATAACAATGGTGCTATCGCACAAGCTAAGGAGCCTAGATCTCACCAACGATCCAAACACATACTTAGGCGTTATCACCTCATTCGAGAGATAATAGATAAAGGAGATGTGAAAATATGCAGAGTACCTACACTTGACAATATGGGTGACCCACTAACAAAGCCTTTTGCGCAGCAGAAGCATGATGGCTATACTAGATCTATGGGCATTAGGGGTATGCCTGATTGGCTCTAGTCCTAGCGGGAGATTGTTGATGTAAGCCATAGAGGCCAATACTTTTGGTATTTGTATCGAATTATTTATTATAATAAAAGGATTTTTTCTTTATTATGTTTGTTTAATAAAGTCCCTAGAATAGCTAGTCCATTTAGCGTATCAAGTGTGACTTGATCATGAGATCCCATTAAACATAAGGACATTATTCTTAAAGTATTCGTAGTCGAGCTTTGTTGTGAAGTGGGATAATATTAAAGCATGAAGACTATTATGTTTATAGACTAATGATCAAATCTCATGGATCATGGATAAGGAGTTATCAAGTCTTAAACATAGGTATGAATATTAAGAGTAATAATTATACTGGATTGACCCGTTATGAGAATACTATATAGAATGTTATGTAAAGTGTCATAAGTTATTCTCATGGTGATAATGGTGTATACCACTCTTTGACCTGAAACCACTATGTACCTTAGATGTAGAGTCGAGTGTCTTATTGCTGATCAAACATTGTCCGTAACTGGATTACCATAAAGACAATTGATGGGTACTCCACGAAGCATGCTGAGGGACATGAGTGACCTAGATGGAATTTGCCCATCCTGTGTAAGAGGATAAATGTCTACGGGCCCAATATTGAACTGGACAAGGATGACGCGGTCTATGCCTTGTGTTCAATATAGACATAAGGGCAAAAGGGTAATTGCACACATAAGTATTATCATAAAAGGTTTTGTCATATCACATGACATTTTTGTGTCTTGGGTAGCAGTGATGTGTTGCTAGATATCATTCACTGTTTATTATGTTAAATACGTGATTTAATATAATTGCCAATGCCGCGAAAATCTACAGGGTCACACACAAAAGGACGGACTGATGAGAGATATAGTAAATAAGGAACACCGTAAGGTACGATGCACTTAAGTGAATTGTAGAACATCGTAAGGTACGATGCACTTAAGTAGAATACAAAATATGGTAAGGTACCACGCGCTTAAGTGCTTTTGGTATATCATAAGATATGGGCCACATACACTTAAGTAGGCTTTTTAGCTTACAGGCCACACAAGTGGTTCTATAAATAGAACCCTTGTACAGAAGCATTTACTCAGATGAAATTTCGTTCTCTCTCTCTCTCACTCACTCAAAGCCTTCATTCATAGCAGCTAGCATTGAGCCTGAAGGAATCCGTTCGTGTGGACTGAGTAGAGGCGTTGTCACCATTCAACGTTTGTGATCGCTCCTTAGATCTGCATCAAAGGTTTCAATCTCCATAAGAGGTAACGATTTTATCACTGATCATGTCCATTCGTAAGGATCACTAAAGGATAAATTTTTAATTTCCACTGCATTTTGGATTGCTATTATCCTTCAGTAACTTCCAAGAGCAACCACAAAGTTATTCATTTGTATTAGATAAGGAAACTAAAACTTCTACCTAATTGCAAAAAGGGTGGAAAGATTAAATTTCAAGTCATTTGGCTCTGTAGCAGGCTATGTCACTGAAAGAAAATGTTTTAGCTCAAAGTGGTTAAACAATGGATATAAAATTTTTAGTACATGTTGGTTTAAAAGGCTCATAATTTCCACAAACAACTGCCTTAGTGTGTATTCATCAGACCAATAGACTAAGTAGAAACGATGCAAATTCTAGAAAATAACTAATGCACGAATACTCTAATATGATAGAAAAGTAAACAGTTGAATTTTTGGCTCAAACTTTACTAGCTAAGGTATCTGAAGATTAAGTACAAGTAGTCAGTTTCCCTTTTCTTCATCAAATGTCAATATGCAAAGGGAACTTCAATATTGATCACTTTTGTTCATTCTTTTCCAGTTACTTTTGCTTTTATTTTTCATATTGTCATTGGTAAGGTAGAAAATCAAAACTAAAAGAAACAAAATCAACAAATTGGTTCATTAATTAAAGCATAGAGAGGTATGAAGGAGAAGAGCGGTCCAAAACGTAGCGGAATTTAAAATTTTCTCCTTTAGTGATCCTTACGAATGGGCATGATCAGTGATAGAATCGTTACCTCTTGTGGCGATTGAAACCTTTAATGCAGATCTACGGAGCGATCACGAACGTTGAATGGTGACAACGCCTCTACTCAGTCCACACGAAAGGATTCCTTCAATCTCAGTGCTAGCTGCTACGAATGAAGGGTTTGAGAGAGAGAGATAGAGAGAGAGAGAGAGAGAGAGAAACGAAATTACAACTGCACAAATACTTCTGCACAAGGGTTCTATTTATAGAACCACTTGTGTGGGATGCAAGCTAAAAATCCCATTTAAGTGTATGTGGCCCATATCTTATGATATGCCAAAATCACTTAAGCGTGTGGTACCTTACCATATTTCGTATTCTTCTCAAGTACACCGTACCTTACGATGTTCTACAATTCACTTAAGTGCACCGTACCTTACGGTGTTCCTTAGTTACTCTATCTCTCATCAATCCGTCCTTTTGTGTGTGACCCTGTAGGTTTTCACGACATTAGCAATTATATTAAATCATGTATTTAACATAATAAACAGTGAGCGGTATCTAGCGACACATCACTGCTACCCAAGATACGAAAATTTCATGTGATCTGACACATCCTTTTGTGATAATACTTATATGTATAATGACCCTTTTGCCTTTATGTCTATATTGAACACAAGGCATAGACCGTGTCATCCTTGTCCAATTCAATATTGGGCCCGTAGACATTTATCCTGTTATGCAGGATGGGAAAATTCCATCTAGGTCACTCATGTCCCTCAGTATGCTTCATGGAGTACCTATCAACTGTCTTTATGGTCATCCAGTTACCGATAATGTTTGATCAACAATAAGACACTCGACTCTACATCTAGGGTACATAGTGGTTTCAGGTCAGAGGGTGGTATACACCATTATCACCATGAAAATAACTTATGACACTTTGCATAACATTCTATATAGTATTCTCATAGTGGGTCAATCGAGTATAAATATTACTCTCAACATTCATACTTATGTTTAAGACTTGATAACTCCTTATGCATGATCCATGAGATGTGATCATCAGTCTATATACATAATAGTCTTAATGTTTTAATGTTATCCCACTTCACAACAAAGCTCGACTACGGATACTTTAAGAATAGTGTCCTTATGTTTAATGGAATCTCATGATTAAGTCACACTTGATACATTAAACAGACTAGCTATTCTAGGGACTTTATTAAACAAACATAATAAAGAAAAAGCCTTTTATTATTAATAAATAATTTGATACAAGTACCAAAACTATTGGCCTCTAGGGCTTACATCAATAAGGTACAAAAAGGGAAGGAGTCATTGTAGAACTAGTTATTACTCTTCCTTGGATCAAAATACAATAAGGGAAATAACTGATATAAAAACTAAAATTTAAACTCTAAAAACTCCTAAATTACATGTCATTAGAGTTGAAGTAGTTGTGCGGATCATTCATGCCATCCTGGAAGTTTTGGTTTTGTCTTTCCCAGGTGGTGCTCATCTCAACTCTCCTATGAGCTAATGCTTGATCTTACTTTATGAAGTAAGCTTACATCCTTGCAGCAACGGTAAAACACTCTCGCAAGTTCAGAAGTGGGATGTGATCTTTGTGATCATCATAGAAAGCCTGATAACATGGTCCAAATCTTGGTGGTTCAACATAAAAGTTGGGTGAAATTTCATTGGCCCAACTTGTCATGCCCAACACATACTCTTCCAGTATTGCTGCAGGGCTCCTTCAGGTTAATGGATAATAAGATGGTAGAATTGTTCGCCACCTTCATTTATTGGATGAGTTTGGATCCTTCTCATGACATCTTTGTTGATTGGTTGCATACTTGCACAATTCATTAATAACACAGAAATGCTCAATTCATTAATAACACAAAAATACCCATGAGATAACATGCATAATTCATTAATAGCACAAAAATGGCCACAAGCTTGTTGTTGTGCGTCATCCATGTATTTTATATTTTCACAAATTAATATCCCCACATAAATTTGCTCATGATTCAAAATTGCCACCAGAGCCATACATTTTTTCACAATAAATTCAGATTGGTCGGATGTAGATTCTAGTGTTTGGATAATAAAAGATGCCCAAGCCTTTGGTATTGGACACATTTGCCTAATGCTCATTATCAATGGTTTCCCCCTCATAATTACCCACAGGTTGACAAAACTTGTAACATCCCGATAATAATAAAATAATTATTTGAATTGAGTTAATAATTTATTTATTAATTTAATTAAATAATTGGAAATTTTATTATTATTATTATTGGATTATTATTTTGGAAAATATATAAGTTGGACTTAAGGAAATATCCCATTTGGTAAGAAAAGGTTTTACGTGAAACAGAGAACGATCGTGAAAGAAGAGGAAAAGGGCAAAGAGACAGAGCGAGGGCTGAAGGTTGAAGAAGGAAGGGCTTGAGCTTAGAGATTCGCCGGATTAACTCAGGTAAGGGGGGTTTATCGTCAATTAACGGGTATTATGGGATAATATGTCATGGGTAGTGATAAGCTGTTGATTGGCCCTAATTGGGAATTGTGAATGCTGAAATTTTGTTGGATGAACCGTGTTAGAAGTTGAAATTTAGTCGGTAATTGAGTCTGTTGTAATTTCCCGATCGTATGGCTTTTTACGGAATCGGATTCGGAGGTCCGGAAGTCCTCCAATGGCGGAAAATGCGGAGAATTCTGCATTCTGCCTTGAGTTAGCGCAGGAATAGCTTCTGTCTTGCGTTAACCGGTTAACCCAGGGTGTTAACCGGTTAACACTGTGTTGGATTATGAATATGTGCTGTTTTGTCTGCGTTAACCGGTTAACCCAGGGTGTTAACCGGTTAACACTGTTGTAATTTCTGATATTTGGCTGTTTGTGCTGCGTTAACCGGTTAACCCAGGGCGTTAACCGGTTAACACTGTTAAATTTTGAGACAGAAGGCGTGTTGTGCTGCGTTAACCGGTTAACCCAGGGCGTTAACCGGTTAACGCTGTTGCAGAGTGTAAAAATGTTAATTTTAATGTTGTGTGCCTATTTGAGGGTTGGCCTATGTTGGCCTATGATGTAATAGAGATTAATTCCCGCTGTTTTGAGCAGTATAGATATTAGTGGAGTGTACTAATATTGTGGTTGTTGTTTGGCATGATATAATATGCTTTTGTGATAAATTGTGTGGATAATGTGGAATGGTATACATGATGTTGTGAATGTATGCATTTGTGAATAGACTATTCTATGGCTTAGAGTGTGAGCATGTGTCTATTCTTGATTATCGTTGATGTTGCATTGCTAGGTGATTAGCATGCGTATTGTGGCCTTCGGGTGGTAGCTAATTCCCATGGTGAGGAATTAGTGAGTAAGTCATGTTGATTGTTGTTGTTGTTGTTTGCATGCTAGGTGATTAGCGTGCATATCATGGCCCATTTGGGGTGGTAGCTAATTCCCATGGTGAGGAATTAGTGAGTGAGTCACTATGTCTCAAATGAGTGGGACTAGTGAGCTTGGTAGCCGTGCCTGGATTTGGACGGTGAGGTTGAACTATATGTTCACAACATAGTCGGTACCGCATGCATAAGAGTCTCATTGCACAATGAATGTATGGCATATGATATGAATGGATGCATTCCAGTATCATATGTGTGTTGTGTGTTGTGTTGTTAATGTTGAATATGATTGAGATTTTTACTGTTGAATATGATGGTTGGATGGATATTGCCGTTGCTGAGTGCGTAGTTTGATTAGGGTGAATTAATGTGTTATTTACTTAGCATTACATGTTGTTCTATAATGCTTATTATATTGATTGAAGAACTCACCCTTACAACTATTTTTTTTCAGGTAACGAGCAGTGAGTTGAGTAGAAGCTAGTGCTATGGAGTCTAGTGTCGTCCTTAGTGGGTCATGCTCTGGTAGATGTAACATCGGGAGGGGATGTTTGACTATGTTTTAATTTAGTTGTTGATCAACTTTACATGTAATGTAGTACATGCTTTGAATGTTGATGTTTTGTATCCGCTGCGTATTATGCAACTGTTTTATTTGATAAATAAATGAGCATGACAGGATGTTTTGATAAATGTTTGTGAAATGATTGTGTGACACCCTTCGGGGCATAATTACTCTGATTAACATGTTATTATTTTAATTAAATAATTTGGGGTATTTAGAAGGGTGTTACATTAGTGGTATCAGAGCATAGTCGGTCGTGTTGAGTCGTAGTTATTCTGTTCCCCTGTACGGGATAGGTGTTGTGTAACCCTATCAGTACTTATTTGTTTTAGTTGTTGGGTTTCAGAATAGAGATGGCTGGAAGAGGTAGAGATGATGCTGCGATTGCTGAGGCTCTGGGTATGCTAGCTGGAGTACTTGGAGGAAATCCGAATGTTGTGGGGATGGGAGCTGCTCGTCAGTTGAGCGAGTTCCAGAAGAACAATCCTCCGATGTTCAAAGGAGCATACGATCCAGATGGTGCTCAGAAGTGGTTGAAAGAGATAGAGAGGATCTTCAGAGTAACTGAGTGTGCTGATAACCAGAAGGTCAGGTTCGGTACACATATGCTGTCAGAAGAAGCTGATGATTGGTGGGTTGCTACCCGCACTGAGTTGGAAACTGCTGGAAATGCTGAGATTACTTGGGCTGTGTTCAGGGAAAGATTCCTGAGGAAGTACTTTCCAGAGGATGTCAGAGGGAAGAAAGAGATAGAATTCTTGGAATTGAAGCAGGGTAACAGGTCTGTTACTGAGTATGCTGCGAAGTTCACAGAGCTGTCAAAGTACTATACTCCTTATAGTGAGGCTGCTGGAGAATTTTCGAAGTGTGTGAAGTTTGAGAACGGGTTGCGTCCCGAGATCAAGCAGGCAATTGGATATCAGCGAATCAGGGTGTTTTCTGATTTGGTTGACTGTTGCAGGATTTTTGAACAGGATTCCAAAGCCAGAGCAGAGAGCTATCAGCAGAGGGTTGATAGGAAGGGTAAGAATCAGGTTGATCGTGGGAAACCGTATGCAGCTGGCAAAGGTTTTCAGAGGCAGAGCGGAATGAGGAGGCCTAGTGGAGGAGATTCTAGTGCTCCTGCTAAGTGTTACAGATGTGGTCAGGCTGGACATCGTATCCATGAGTGTACCAGTAATGAGAAGAAGTGTTTCAAATGTGGAAAAGGTGGTCATTTGGCTGCAGATTGCCGGTTGAAGACTGTGACTTGCTTCAACTGTGGAGAGGTGGGTCATATCAGTCCACAGTGTCCTAAGCCAAAGAAAGAGAATCAGTCGGGAGGCAAGGTTTTTGCTTTATCAGGTTCTGAGACTTTTGCAGATGAGCGTTTGATCCGAGGTACGTGTTATATTAATGGCTTTCCTCTTGTAGCTATTATTGACACTGGTGCTACTCATTCCTTTATATCTTTGGATTGTGCTGTGAAACTTAAGTTAGAAATATCTGAGATGTTTGGTAGTATGGTGATTGACACTCCTGCGAAGGGTTCAGTGACTACTACTTCAATTTGTTTAAGTTGCCCTTTGAGTATTTTTGGTAGGAACTTTGGGATAGACCTTGTGTGTCTTCCATTAGTGCAGATTGATGTTATCTTGGGTATGAACTGGTTGGTGTTTAACCGGGTTTCTATCAATTGTTTTGATAAGACTGTGATACTTCCTGAGATTGAGGAAGGCAAGAGTTTGTTTCTATCAGCGAGGCAGGTGAATGAGGAAGTAGCAGATGGGGCAGAGTTGTTTATGCTGTTAGCGACTTTGGAGGCTAAAGATAAACTGGTGATTGGTGATCTAGCTGTGGTGTGTGATTTTCCTGATGTGTTTCCGGAAGAAGTGAATGAATTACCGCCAGAGCGTGAAGTTGAGTTCACGATTGATTTGGTACCTGGTACTAGACCGATATCGATGGCTCCTTATCGTATGTCTGTTGTTGAGCTAGCTGAATTGAAGAGTCAGTTGGAAGATTTGTTGGATAAGAAATTTATTCGTCCGAGTGTGTCACCGTGGGGTGCACCAGTGTTGTTGGTTAAGAAGAAAGAAGGTACTATGAGGTTGTGTGTGGATTACAGACAACTGAATAAAGTGACGATCAAGAATCAGTATCCTTTACCGAGGATTGATGATTTGATGGATCAATTGGTTGGTGCTAGTGTGTTCAGCAAGATAGATTTGAGATCTGGGTATCATCAGATACGTGTGAAGACTGAAGATATTCAGAAGACTGCTTTCAGAACAAGGTATGGACATTATGAGTATTCTGTAATGCCTTTTGGGGTGACTAATGCGCCTGGAGTATTCATGGAGTATATGAATAGGATTTTTCATCCGTATCTAGATCAGTTTGTTGTGGTGTTTATTGATGACATTTTGGTGTATTCGAAATCTGAAGAAGAACATGCTGAGCATTTGAGAGTGGTGTTGGAAGTTCTACGAGAAAAGAAGTTATTTGCTAAACTCTCAAAATGTGAATTTTGGTTAGAAGAGGTTAGTTTTCTTGGTCATGTGATTTCAAGAGGTGGTGTTGCTGTTGATCCTTCTAAGATAGAAGCGGTGTCTAAGTGGGAAGCTCCGAAGTCAGTTTCTGAGATAAGAAGTTTTCTTGGACTTGCAGGTTACTATAGGAAGTTTATTGAGGGATTCTCTAAGTTGGCGTTACCGTTGACAATGTTGACCAGAAAGGGGCAAGCGTTTGTTTGGGACTCAAAATGTGAAGAAGGTTTCCAAGAGTTAAAGAGAAGGTTGACTACTGCTCCTATTCTGATATTACCGAGTTCGTCGGAACCATTTGAGGTTTACTGTGATGCTTCATTATTGGGTTTAGGTGGTGTGTTGATGCAGAATAAGCAGGTTATAGCTTATGCTTCGAGACAACTAAGGGTTCATGAGAGGAACTATCCGACGCATGATTTGGAGTTGGCAGCTGTGGTATTTGTTCTGAAGTTATGGAGGCATTATTTGTACGGGTCAAGATTTGAGGTTTTCAGTGACCATAAGAGTTTAAAGTATTTGTTTGATCAGAAAGAGTTGAATATGAGACAGAGGAGATGGTTAGAATTTCTGAAGGATTATGATTTTGGTTTGAATTACCATCCGGGTAAAGCAAACGTTGTGGCTGACGCATTGAGTCGGAAATCATTGCATATGTCTATGTTAATGGTTAAGGAATTGGATTTAATTGAGCAGTTTAGAGACTTGAGTTTGGTGTGTGAGAGTACTCACAATAGTGTTAAATTGGGAATGTTGAAGTTAACAAGTGGTATTCTGGACGAGATCAGAGAGGGTCAGAAATCCGATATGCTTTTGGTTGATAAGTTGACGTTAGTGAATCAAGGTCAAGGTGGTGAATTCAGAGTTGATGAGAATGGTATTTTGAAATTTGGTAGTCGGGTGTGTATTCCGGATGTTACTGAACTTAAGAAGAGTATTCTGGAAGAAGGACATCGTAGTGGCTTGAGTATTCATCCTGGAGCTACGAAGATGTATCATGATTTGAAGAAGTTATTTTGGTGGCCGGGAATGAAAAGAGAAATTGCGAGTTTTGTTTATTCTTGTTTGACTTGTCAGAGGTCAAAGATTGAGCATCAGAAGCCGTCTGGGCTAATGCAACCGTTGGCTATTCCAGAGTGGAAGTGGGATAGTATCAGTATGGATTTTGTTTCTGGTTTACCAAGGACAAATAAGAATTTTGAGGCTATTTGGGTGATTGTGGACAGATTAACAAAGTCGGCTCATTTCATTCCGATCAGAATGGATTATCCGTTAGAGAGACTAGCTGAGTTGTATATTGAGAAGATTGTAAGTTTGCATGGTATTCCGTCTAGTATTGTTTCGGACAGAGATCCTAGATTTACATCGAAGTTCTGGGAAGGTTTGCAGAAGGCTTTGGGAACTAAGCTGAGATTGAGTTCTGCATATCATCCGCAGACTAATGGTCAGACTGAGAGGACGATTCAGTCATTAGAGGATCTTTTGAGAGCTTGTGTTTTGGAAAAAGGAGGTGCTTGGGATTGTTATTTGCCTTTGATTGAGTTTACCTACAACAATAGTTTTCATTCGAGTATTGGTATGGCACCGTTTGAAGCTTTGTATGGTAGGAGATGTCGGACACCTTTATGTTGGTATGAGTCCGGTGAGAGTGCGGTGGTTGGACCGGAGATTGTTCAACAAACTACGGAAAAGATTAAGATGATTCAGGATAAGATGAGAATTGCTCAGAGTCGTCAGAAGAGTTATCATGATAAGAGGAGGAAATCACTTGAGTTCCAAGAGGGAGATCATGTGTTTCTTCGTGTTACTCCGATAACTGGTGTTGGTCGAGCCTTGAAGTCGAAGAAGTTGACACCTCGATTTATTGGTCCTTATCAGATTTTGGAGAGGATAGGGGAAGTAGCCTATCGTATCGCTTTACCGCCGTCGCTTGCGAATTTGCATGACGTTTTTCATGTGTCTCAGTTGAGGAGGTACATTCATGATCCGTCGCATGTAGTCCAAGTAGATGATGTACAGGTGAGAGATAACCTGACTGTTGAAACATCACCTATGAGGATTGAGGATCGAGAGTTGAAGCAGTTGCGGGGTAAAGAGATTGCCTTGGTGAAGGTAGCTTGGGGAGGACCAGCAGGTGGCAATGTGACTTGGGAACATGAGAGTCAGATGAAAGAGTCTTATCCGGAGTTATTCGCTTGAGGTATGTTTTCGAGGACGAAAACTCTTTTAGTGGGGGAGAGTTGTAACATCCCGATAATAATAAAATAATTATTTGAATTGAGTTAATAATTTATTTATTAATTTAATTAAATAATTGGAAATTTTATTATTATTATTATTGGATTATTATTTTGGAAAATATATAAGTTGGACTTAAGGAAATATCCCATTTGGTAAGAAAAGGTTTTACGTGAAACAGAGAACGATCGTGAAAGAAGAGGAAAAGGGCAAAGAGACAGAGCGAGGGCTGAAGGTTGAAGAAGGAAGGGCTTGAGCTTAGAGATTCGCCGGATTAACTCAGGTAAGGGGGGTTTATCGTCAATTAACGGGTATTATGGGATAATATGTCATGGGTAGTGATAAGCTGTTGATTGGCCCTAATTGGGAATTGTGAATGCTGAAATTTTGTTGGATGAACCGTGTTAGAAGTTGAAATTTAGTCGGTAATTGAGTCTGTTGTAATTTCCCGATCGTATGGCTTTTTACGGAATCGGATTCGGAGGTCCGGAAGTCCTCCAATGGCGGAAAATGCGGAGAATTCTGCATTCTGCCTTGAGTTAGCGCAGGAATAGCTTCTGTCTTGCGTTAACCGGTTAACCCAGGGTGTTAACCGGTTAACACTGTGTTGGATTATGAATATGTGCTGTTTTGTCTGCGTTAACCGGTTAACCCAGGGTGTTAACCGGTTAACACTGTTGTAATTTCTGATATTTGGCTGTTTGTGCTGCGTTAACCGGTTAACCCAGGGCGTTAACCGGTTAACACTGTTAAATTTTGAGACAGAAGGCGTGTTGTGCTGCGTTAACCGGTTAACCCAGGGCGTTAACCGGTTAACGCTGTTGCAGAGTGGAAAAATGTTAATTTTAATGTTGTGTGCCTATTTGAGGGTTGGCCTATGTTGGCCTATGATGTAATAGAGATTAATTCCCGCTGTTTTGAGCAGTATAGATATTAGTGGAGTGTACTAATATTGTGGTTGTTGTTTGGCATGATATAATATGCTTTTGTGATAAATTGTGTGGATAATGTGGAATGGTATACATGATGTTGTGAATGTATGCATTTGTGAATAGACTATTCTATGGCTTAGAGTGTGAGCATGTGTCTATTCTTGATTATCGTTGATGTTGCATTGCTAGGTGATTAGCATGCGTATTGTGGCCTTCGGGTGGTAGCTAATTCCCATGGTGAGGAATTAGTGAGTAAGTCATGTTGATTGTTGTTGTTGTTGTTTGCATGCTAGGTGATTAGCGTGCATATCATGGCCCATTTGGGGTGGTAGCTAATTCCCATGGTGAGGAATTAGTGAGTGAGTCACTATGTCTCAAATGAGTGGGACTAGTGAGCTTGGTAGCCGTGCCTGGATTTGGACGGTGAGGTTGAACTATATGTTCACAACATAGTCGGTACCGCATGCATAAGAGTCTCATTGCACAATGAATGTATGGCATATGATATGAATGGATGCATTCCAGTATCATATGTGTGTTGTGTGTTGTGTTGTTAATGTTGAATATGATTGAGATTTTTACTGTTGAATATGATGGTTGGATGGATATTGCCGTTGCTGAGTGCGTAGTTTGATTAGGGTGAATTAATGTGTTATTTACTTAGCATTACATGTTGTTCTATAATGCTTATTATATTGATTGAAGAACTCACCCTTACAACTATTTTTTTCAGGTAACGAGCAGTGAGTTGAGTAGAAGCTAGTGCTATGGAGTCTAGTGTCGTCCTTAGTGGGTCATGCTCTGGTAGATGTAACATCGGGAGGGGATGTTTGACTATGTTTTAATTTAGTTGTTGATCAACTTTACATGTAATGTAGTACATGCTTTGAATGTTGATGTTTTGTATCCGCTGCGTATTATGCAACTGTTTTATTTGATAAATAAATGAGCATGACAGGATGTTTTGATAAATGTTTGTGAAATGATTGTGTGACACCCTTCGGGGCATAATTACTCTGATTAACATGTTATTATTTTAATTAAATAATTTGGGGTATTTAGAAGGGTGTTACAAAACTCACCTTTCACCATCTCACACATTTGCTCTGTCATACTAATACTCATTATATTTTGAATGTTACACCTATTTGGAGGTTGGAGATGAAGCAAATAATTAAATTTAGAAGGGATATAATCAATACTTTTACCTCACACATAATAAGTGTAATCTTTGTGAGGATAAAGAGCGACGTTTGCGTAAAATTTCAACCCAGTGGACTTGTTGGTTTCTTTAATCAGGTTGTTAAACCTCATTCATCCTCTATCTTCTAACATGATCACAAATTCTTCATAACCCTCTAAATCTTGAACATCTAAAGCTCTTTCGCTTACCACTTTGTAATATTTGACTTTGAGGTGCTTTTCAGCGTTAGCTTGCAAAAAGAATAGGTAATTTGGGAAGAGTGAGGAATCTTGAGTAAGAGGTGCAGATGATGTTGAGGCTTTAGAAGTTCTATTTCTTTTTGGGGCCATTTCTTTGCATAAAAAAGATACAAGAAAAACCAAACAATGAAATAATATGGAGAAGAAAATGAGTAGAGAGAGTTTCTTAAAGTGATTGCACGAAAAAGATGCCAAAATTGGCAATTTATAGGGCATGTAACAAGATTATCGTGACTGCAATGAAGTGAATTGTGATCGTGATTCTCAACGGTAATTCCCAACAGTCATGCTCAATGTTCATGTCCAACGTATATTTTTTAACATCTCCATCGCGACCACAATGAAATTTCTCGCGACTACGAAATAGCAGTAACGCAACCACAACAGACCCATCGCGAGTGCGTGAATTCCAGTAGCCATTTTTTCTTTTCTCCCTTACTTTTTCATGCTTACTCTTATTCACTTACTTATTTTTCTACTTTTGAGAACAACTCTTTCTTTAGAAACATAGTACAAAATACAAAATTATTAAACAAAATAATATTGCATGATAAAATTAAATTTTAAGAAATTTAAATTGAGATAAAAAGTAAAATTTGATGGGTTGCCTCAAATTAAGAGCTTCTTTAAGTTCATTTGCTTGACTTTTTCATTCTTAGGTTTTTCAGTTGTTAGAGACACCTCCTCAGCTGGTATACCATCTCCTGAATAGAATTCTAGCATTTTGCCTTTCATATTAAAAGTTTGTAAATCTCCTGGATTCTGTAATTCTACCGAACCATCTGCAAACACTTTCTTAATAAGAAAGGGACTCATCCATCTAGATTTCTACTTACCAATTAAAATATTCAGTCAAGATTTATACAACAAAACCTTATGTCTTACCTGAAATTCTCTTCTCGCCAACTTCTTTTCATGGTGCATTTTCGCTCTTTCTTGCATCATGTATATCTGGTAACACAGAGGCTTTTATTTTTGGTGTTTCATTGTTTCAAACACGTTGAAGACAAGCTTTTCATCATTAAACCTCAATATTAAATCCCCTAACGATACATAAATGAGAGATTTACTTGTTGCTAAGAATGGTTTCCCAACAATAATGGTGTCTTAGAATCTTGAAGCATGTCAAGAATTACGAAATCAACTGGGAATAATAACCCATCGACCCTAACAAGGACATCTTCAAGAACTCCATATGGGTAGGTGATAAAATGATCATCTAGTGTTAAGGTCATCTAAGTTGGCTTTGGTTCTCCATAATTTAACTTCCTCATCATGGACAGTGGCATCAGATTGATGCTCGCCTAAATCACATAAAGCATGAACCATAGTTAGTGAACCAATGGAATAATGAATACTACCTGAATCAGTGAGATTGGGTGGAAGCTTTCTTTGAATGATTGTGTTGCACTCTTCCACCAAAGCAATGTCTTCATCATGCTTCAACTTAGGCTTTCCCGATAAGAGCTATTTCATGAATTTATCATAAACATTCATTTGTTCGAGATCTTCATAAAATGGAATATTAACCTTCATTTTATTCAATATATCCATGAACTTTTTAAACTTACCCACTTCCATCTCCTTCTTGGGTTTCTTCTTCAGAATCAGGTAAGGTGGTTTGATCTAATCAAGTAGCTTAGGATTTGGTTCATTCAAGATTTGTTTCTTGGTTCGTCTGAAGGTTGAGTTATTATCTATGAATTAGTCAAAGGTGTATCCTTTAACTTCATCCTCCCTAGCCCCTCACTTTTTTCTCCCTCATAATTTTTCTCAACCTTCTCTTTAGTTACCACCAATTTTCCACTCTTTTTCTTGACCCCGCTCGATTCTTTGTTTTCCTCACTCACTTTTGGGTTCAAAGGTATCACTTTATTCCTCAACTCTATGACTTTGAAACTTTCACTTTTAGGGTTATCTACGATGTTGTCAATAAATCCCCCACTTGAACTAGCCTGTGCTTCCGTTTGTCAAGACAATTAACCGATTTACATCTCTAAGTTCTTTATTGAAGCTTCAGTGCTTTTGTTCACGCGGGTTTGATTTTATGCCATCTCCCTCTAAGTTTTAAACATGTCTTCTTGATTTTTTCTAACTTGTTCAAAACTTGTCTTAGTTTCTTTCATGAATTTGAACAAGGTTTCCATTAGAGTTGATGGTTTTCGTTGAGGTGCATGAGGAACTTATTGAACTCCTTGATTAGCATTCAAGGTTTAACTATTTCTCCACTTGAAATTCAGATGATTCTTCCAACTTGGATTGTAGGTGTTGAAATAAGGATTATTCTTTTGAAACTTTTCATATTTATCTTCGACACTATCAATATTTTTCATACAGTTTCCATTCGTATGTCCCTCTCCACCGAAATCACATCTGAGTGTTTGAAATTAACTCACATTAGCTTGAGCTAGTTGGAACGCAACTAACTGTTTAGAAAGTACATCCATTTGAGCTAATAATGTTGTGTTATAATCAACTGGAAGAATACCATTTTGATTCACCGCTCGATAACTTGAGCAATATTCATTCTGGAAGATGTTTTCAATCAACATTTTTACCTCATCTTTAGTCTTTGCTCTCAATGTACGTCTGACTAAGGCATCGAGAAGCATTCTCGTTGGTGTTTTCAGCCCACTGATAAAGTGTTTCATATGTTCCATAACACTCATATTATGATTCAGACACTTATGGAGTAACAACTTGAATCACTCAAATGCATCAAACAATTACTCATACTCATCCTGATCAAAATTGGAAATTGCAGTTTTCCTCTCCATGAACTGAGTATTTGAATAATACCTCTCTAAAAATTTCTATTCCAATTCTTTCTAGGTTTTAATAGTACCATTTGATACACATTATAGCCAACCCTTAGCGCGACCTATCAAAGAAAAACCAAATAAACGTAATTTTACCTGTCAATTACATCCATCGATTTGCACATTGAGCAAGTCTCGTAGAATTTAGTAAGTTGCTTACAAGGGTATCTGATTACTTTCCCATTAAATAGTTTATCCCTCAAACCTGAAATAAATAAATAAAATTAATATCATACAATTACAGGGTTAGTTGGTTGAAATCCTAATGATATTTGGATGGAAGGGACTGTAGTCATGCTCTAGTTCTACCCCTAAGGGGAAATGGCAAAATTCATCGTCTAATTACATATGGATCCATTCCATTACATTTCAAAGTGTCACAGTATTCGAAAAACATCGAAAGGTGTAAATTTGGGTCATCCGTTGGGGAACCAGAAAATTGGTTCAATTGTACCATGTGCAACAGAGAGAGCTTCACCTCAAAATTATTTGCTGCTATGGCAGGATGAATAATACTCGAATGAGGTTTTTCGTTTGAGGGAATTGTGAACTCTTTAAGCGAGCGATTATCATTTTTTACCATCACTCTTTAGGGTTGAAGCAATCAACATCTTTCGTGGAAATAATGCTTGATTTTAGTAATCAGTTTAGAGAGGTTCCCTAGACTCTAGGCTCTTCGCATATAACCGAAAACGAGAGGAAAAAATCAAAACATCGAGGTTCCCTAAACTCCCAACCAAATAAAGGTTTTAGCATGTTCACCTTAACAATCAAGCAAGAGCTTTTCAATTGTTTTAGCTCACAATAAAAAATAATCTTCTCACAATGAGATATTATAACAATACCTTTACACCAAAAAGGTTAGATAAATAAAATAAATATTCTATTATATGATTATTTAAGAACACAAACCTTAAAACTAAATAGCTTTATGCTCTTGCAATCCATCCTAGAAAAAAATTTCCAAATAAAATAAATGTTTTTTTAAGTTTCAAAGTTTCCATATCAAATATTTTATTATCAATTTTTAATATTCATAATGCTTTTATAATGAGGGGTTTGGTTTCACACCAATCACTAATGGCAATGTCTTGAGCGTTGATACTCATTAAATGGACGGCAAATATTTGTTTAAAGACGGTGAAGAAACTCACTAAACACATTTATGTTTTCCCTCTGTTATTACTCAAAACTGAGGTAAAATGTGTTTCTTATTAGATGAAAAATACAATAAAATACGTTTCATCAAAAGCGCCACATACCTCTCGGTTTCTGTAAAAAAACCGAGGGGAATGTTTTTTTAGTTACATTGTTTACTTAGAATATTAAAATAAATTGTTTAAACAAATCCAGATTTTGACAATGGATTCTTGGAGAACAGCGAATCTTTTCAAATTTCTTATAAGTTATTTGTTCCAACCAAGAGAATTATTTTTTGTCCTTACAATCCATCTTAGAGAGATTTCATTATCTTGAGAAAATATTTTTATGCCAAATGCTTTCACATGAAAGAGAACAAGATGATTGTATTTAGGAAAAAAAATCAATGTTGTCAACCGAGGAAAACAATAAATTTTTCAATATTTTCTTTGATTGAAAACATAGGAAGGTTATTCAAAAAATACAACAACAACATCAACACTATTATGTTGGGATGAATTGTAAGAGCAAAAAAATATACTTTGTCACTACTACAAATAACTCCATTTCACCTCAGACCCGAAGGCGATATAACCTCGGTTACACAGGTGAGGTAACAAATGACGACATGAAAACCTGTCACTTTATCCCTCGGTTTTTGAATAACCAAGGAGAAAAGTGGCACTGATCATGGGTTCGATCCCATCATTAATATTTTTTGGATTTTCAAAACTGCACTATTTTTTACCTCAGTTTTTAACAATAACCGAGAGATAAAGTTTTGTTTATAAAATTTTATTTTTAACCTATTTTTTTTCTTCGTTTTAATCTGCAAAGCATCAAATTTGTTGACAAACTCTAAACCTTCATCATCAACAACAACAATAACAACAACAAAAACAAAAACAATAGAATCTTTAAACATTAAATCTCAACAACAAAAACAAAAACAATAATAACAACAAAAAAATCCATGGAATCTTTAAAAATTAAATCTCAACAACAATACCAACAAATAAACAAAATCAATAAAATTGTTAAATACTAAATTTCAACAACAACAATAATATTAAACATTTTACTTGATAGAACTACAACTAACATTAATACGTTACTTTCATATTTTCCTAACTAATATTAAACATTTTTAACAAGAATTATTAGAAAAAATATTACGTTAAGAAACTAACAATGAAATATTTTTTTGCTCTTGCTTTCATTATCATTGTTTTTAATATTTTAAGTTTAAATTTCAGTACTTTGCATCCAAGATGGATAGTTGTGGCATTCACATTTTGATTGGTTAGTGAGAGTTTCACGCAGATACTCATATTTCATGTTGATTGATAATTTGACAATGTCTTGACCATTGTTCCTTTATAAAAGAACGAGATAAATATTCACTACTTAATTTTTTCATCAAATTGATCATAAATAAAAAAAAAATACACTACTTTACCCATCGATTTTCGGCAAAATCGAGGTAATAAGTCATAAAAAAAAATTAAAAATTAAAAGGTGATAAAATATAGTTGTTGAGATTCGAAGATGTGCCTTCTAAATATTTTACTCCTCGATTTTCGGCAAAACAAATGTAATAAGTTATAAAAAAAATTAAAACGTGATGAAATGTAGTTGCTGGAATTCGAAGACGTGTGTCATATAAATACTTTATCCATCGATTTTCAGCAAAACCGAAGTAATATGTCATTAAAAAAATTTAAATATTTTTAAATGTGTTAAAATATAATTGTTGGGATTCGAATGTGTGTCATCTAAATACTTTACCTCTTGGTTTTCAATTAAACCGAGGGAATATATGATATTTTTAAAAAACAAATTAAAATATGATGCGCCTACGGTTTACACCTTGATTTTTTGTTGGCTGAAGTGAAAGTTTTGTCATAAAATATATTATTTGTAGTATTGTGTTCAAGATAGAAGAACATTTAAGATTTTTTTGGTCTTACAATTCATCCCAAAGAATGATGTCTATAAGTTTGGAGCGACTACCTATAAGTTAGATTTAAGATAAAATCTAATTAGCGAGTGTTTTTATAGTAAAATCTGATAAGCTAAGCCTCACGTATTACATATATTATATTATTAATTAAAAAAACTACCATTTTTTAAAAATAAAAATAAAAATAATTATTGTTGGAATTCGAAACATGTCCTCTGAATTACTTTTTCTATTTGATTATGTTTAGAAACAATGACAATATGTGATTTTTTTTTTAAATATCCAGAATTTAAAAAAAAAATTCAAAAATACACCATTTTTCCAAAAAATTATAAAAATGGTCATTTTTTGCCCTAAATTACACCTAGGCGCCACCCTAGTTGGCGCCTACCCTTAAAGGGTAGGGCAAGTCGCCATTAGGAGTGGCGCCTACAGTCTTTCTATTTTTTTTTTTTTAAATATGTTTTTTTGTTTTTTTGTTTTTTAATTTTTTTTTAATTTATGAATTTATATTTTTTATAAATTATATTAATTTATATTAACACATATATATAAATAAAATTATTTACAAGATATATATATATTAATTTATATATATATTAATTTATATATATATTAATTTAATTTATAAGTAATTAATATTATTTATAAATTATTGGAAAAAAAATTAATTTATATACGTGTAAATAAATATTTATACACATGTAAATTAATATATATATATATATATATATATATATATATATATATATATATATATATATATATAATATATATATATATATATATATATATATATATATATATATAAAGATATGATAGACAATATCTTTAAAGATAAAGATAAAGATATAAAGATAATAAACAGAAAATATTTTTATTTAAATAATAGACAAGACAAATATTACAAAGATATGATTAAAATGCATTATTAATTTGGGATTTATCACATATGATGCGGTCCATGGTACGATCCGCATGGGGGAGGTCTAATTACTCGCCTAGACGGTTCACGTGGTGGTGGTGCTTCCCTATTACCACCCCTAGTCCTAACGCGTCCCCTTGCCGTTTGCCGTTGTGGTTGGGTCGAAGTCCCTTCAGTGCTGTAGGAAAGACGGGTCCCCTCTGCGCCCTCAAAGCTTTGTCTCGGTGGGACAAACTGACTACTGCTGGGTGCGCCCTCGAATTATGGTCTTTGGTAGTTTAGGGTTGAATCGGGTTGGCCAAAGAACAATGTTTGTTGTGGTGTGTAGTAGTCTTGTTGGTAATCCTCTTGTATACCCGTGTCGGGGCTAGGTGGAGGACTGGAAGAGCTCGGGACATTGTCGTGATGGAAGTGTTGGGATTGGTGGAAGTGGGGGGATTGATATTGTGGTAGGTGTTGGGACTGTTGATGGTGGTGGGAATGTTGAGTTTGGTGTTGGTAATCTTCATGGTATTGGGGTTGAGTTTGTGGTATGTATTGTTGATTTGGTTGGGGGGTGGACATGTGTTGTGGTGGTTGTTGTTGGTAATACGGTGGTGGTGGTTGTTGTTGGTAATAAGGTGGTGGTGGTTGTTGTTGGTAAAATGGTGGTGGTGGTTGTTGTTGGTAATAAGGTGGTGGTTGTTGTTGTTGGGAATATTGTGGTGGTTGTTGTTGTTGGAAATATGGCTGTTGCATCCGGGGATCGTCCAAATAGAACGGGTCAGACACAATCATTTCTGGATTTGTATTTGCTCTATACCAATCCACATATTCCCTTGTCGGTTTCATTTCATTGGACGCCACCGGAAATTGTAGAACATAGTGGGCACGGTCTTTCCACATTTTACGAAACTCCTTAGCAAATTCCTTCCAATTTTGGGCATACCACTGGTGGCTGACTTTTTTTAGATGCCAAGGTTCCATAGACATTGGGGGGCCTGGGATTTCTTGATGCATTCCGAATTGCAGCTTGACACGGTCACTTTGGTGCATCTCCACAGTGGTGAACCGCATTATGGCCGTTTTTACTGTCCAAACAGCTGCATCTTCGGGGTTGGGTTGATGTTCCAATCCCAAATATGGCCTCCAAATAAACTGCAAAGAAAAAAGCAAATATGTTATTTATCGAGAATGCATGATATTAATAAATCAGTCAGAAGCTGAGTGATTTAGTGGTAATACATCTTGTGCTCGGAGACGATCCAAGAGTTGACGATAAAATATAATTTTATTTTTGGGGGTAAGACTGTAATCCAGTCCGGTTGTAATGAACCTAAACAAAAAAAGATAAATAATATTATTTACAAATATTTATAGAATAAATATACAAAATGAAATAACATCATAAATTTACCTAGTTGCGTAGGGGAAGGAGTAGACATTAGGATTTTCTGGGGCTAGCCTCGGCAATCTCCACCACCCCCATGTTTGGAGCAAAAAAGCACATCCAGAAAATGTACAGTGCTCATTTTGTGCATTTTTACACAAAGAGCTATACAGGAATGCTAATACAGCAGAACCCCAACTATATGTGCTTATTCTATCAATGTCCCCGAGCAAACTGAAGTACATAAAGTTTATGCTATTTCCCGTCCCTTCGGGAAATAGCAAGTTCCCAAACAATAGCATAATGTAAACCCGAGTTTTTATGACTTTTTCTTGTTCGGAGGATTCCTCAGTCAAAGTTATGGAGTCGTGGTACAATTGGAGGCTATATAATTTAATACTCTGACCCCTTGCTTTTGTAGATCCCTCACCCTCGACCAGATCTACCCCCAACATTTGAACACATATTTGGTTGGGCTGTTGAACATTTCCAGTCACAGGCTTACCATCTATTCTAAGACCCAAAAGCATGTACACGTCCTCTAATGTGACGGTACATTCACCAGTTGGTAGGTGAAAAGTGTGTGTCTCTGGTCTCCAACGTTCACACAGAGCCAGAATGAATTTGACATCAATTGTGGCATTTACGACATGCATAACATGACCGAAACCCGCACGCTCTATGTAAGGTACGCACCATGGGTCTGGATAAGGCATAGGGTGTGAACGTTGACGAAATTTCTTGGGATCCTTTAAAAACAAACAATATAAACAATCATTAGATTGGACTTTTAAAAAAAAAATTACAAACATACGAAAGAGGCAATGTTCAAGAAAAACTTACGAATGAGGCAATGTTTGCCCTAGTGCCTCTGTGTTCTTGGCCCATGGTAAGAAGAGACATGACTGCAATGTAGAACGAAGCTTGGTGGATGAGAAGTTTCGCCGGAGTTCTCTGAACAAAAGTGTTAGTGGTTGATGAAAACTTGCAAGAATGACCCTCTATTTATACTCGTTTTCAAGTAGACTGAATATGCAAAAATGTGACAAGTGTAAGGCATGCGTGGGAATCTGATGATGCAAAGGTGTGACACGTGGAAGGCATGCGTGGGAATCTTGCAGAATAGGTGCAGGCTAGGTGGTAGTGTTGGCATGCATTGGTGCAGACTAGGTTGCACTTGTCTTGTCTTGGGGAAGACTTGGTGGAATCTGATGATGCAAAGGTGTGATACGTGGAAGGCATGCGTGGGAATCTTGCAGAATAGGTGCAGGCTAGGTGGTAGTGTTGGCATGCATTGGTGCAGACTAGGTTGCACTTGTCTTGTCTTGGGGAAGACTTGGTGGAATCTGATGATGCAAAGGTGTGACACGTGGAAGGCATGCGTGGGAATCTTGCAGAATAGGTGCAGGCTAGGTGGTAGTGTTGGCATGCATTGGTGCAGACTAGGTTGCACTTGTCTTGTCTTGGGGAAGACTTGGTGGAATCTGATGATGCAAAGGTGTGACACGTGGAAGGCATGCGTGGGAATCTTGCAGAATAGGTGCAGGCTAGGTGGTAGTGTTGGCATGCATTGGTGCAGACTAGGTTGCACTTGTCTTGTCTTGGGGAAGACTTGGTGGAATCTGATGATGCAAAGGTGTGATACGTGGAAGGCATGCGTGGGAATCTTGCAGAATAGGTGCAGGCTAGGTGGTAGTGTTGGCATGCATTGGTGCAGACTAGGTTGCACTTGTCTTGTCTTGGGGAAGACTTGGTGGAACCTGATGATGCAAAGGTGTGACACGTGGAAGGCATGCGTGGGAATATTATTTAAAATAAATAATCTGGTTGTTTTAAATAAATAATTAAGCTTAAATAAGATTGAATAAACGAGGTTGTTTAAAATAATCAGGCATGCGTGGGAATATTATTTCAAATAATTAATCAGGTTGTTTAAACACATAATGGAAAAAAGAGGTAGTTTAGTATTGGAAGTGTGATATTCAGTATTGGAAGTTCAAGAAGTTTAAGTTTTTGGTGCAAGCAAAGCTAAAGCTGAGACTAAGTTCAGACTATATGGAGAATACATTTGATGGATAGGCAGTAGACGTGTCAAAATTATTACATGCATGCAGCTCCACCTAGCCTGCAAGATTCTTGCATGCTTTACACGTGTCCAAGTTTTGCATGCGTTGCTCTTGGGGAAGGCTTGGTTGAAGACATGCATGCAAAGATGTGTCGGAATCTTGCAGTATAAATATTCACACACATTTTCACAAAGGTATTCACAATATCTTCACATCAATCTTCACAAAACCTTCACAATATCATCATAAAACCTTCACAAAACCTTCACAATATCTTCACAAAACCATCACAATATCTTCACAAAACCTTCACAAAACATGGCATCTTCATCACAATACAAAATCAAAGCTCACGTCAATGGTGAGACTTATGAATGTGATATGTCTGGCTTCCTATTTAGAAACACCGAATGCACTCGTTTTTGTCTAAATAGAGGAGATGACTTCTCTTATCTGAAAAGGAAGATTGAGTCCAAACTAAGACAACCCGTGTCCCAAATTTTTTATCAACAACCTTTTTTTTTCAGAAAACAACTCTGTCAAGTTTTATAAGTCATTGATTCAAAATGACATGGAGACAAAATACATGTTTCGTAACCATGAGTATTCTGGTTACGAATACATAGTGTTGTACATTGTGTTGGAACAATTTCTACCAACTCAGAATATTCAGTCACAGGTTATTGATCCTGTGATTGATGACGAACAAGATGTTGAGCACCACGTTGAAGACGATGTGGTTGATGATGCTGAAGACGTGGTTGATGACTTGGTGAACCGTGATTCTGAAGACGAAGACCAAGTTCAAATACCTATAGTGCAACGCTACTCACCGCCTGCGCACTTCACAACACTAAACTTGGGCGAGGATGAGCCCTCATCAGATATGTTCTACAACCCATATATGAGGTCTGATGAGGACTTAAAGAAGGGTGACCAAATTTCGGACCAAGGAAGAGTGTCTGTTAGCAATAAAGAACTGGCACTTGAAAAACTGTGTTGACTACGATGTTATCAAATCAAATCCAGAAAGATACGTTATTGTATGCAAAAATCCGGAGTGTGGGTATAGGTTGATGGCATCGTACAAGAAGAAACATAATGCGTGGGTGATAGGGTCCATTTCTCAAGCTCACATTTGCGTCAACACCAACATGGCACAGAATCATCGCAAACTTAGCCATTATATGATCTGCCATTCCATATTACCTCTAGTTGAGGCTGACCCGTCACTGAAGGTCAAAACAATTATCTCCCATTGTGTGGCTGTTTTCAAATATACACCGTCATACAGAAAGGCTTGGTTAGCGAAAACCAAGGCAATTGAACTGGTATACGGTAACTGGGAGGAATCATACAAACAACTACCACGCTACCTGGCTGCACTACGATTGTATTCACCTGGGACGATTTCTATAATGGAGACCTTGCCGACACAATCCCCTGACGGAACTCGTCTAGAAGGTAATGGAATATTCCATAGACTTTTCTGGGCATTCCGTCCCTGCATCATCGGTTTCACATTCTGCAAACCACTTGTTCAAGTCGATGGAACTTGGCTGTATGGGAAATACAAAGGATCGTTACTGATGGCGGTCGCACAAGATGGAAATTCTAATATTTTCCCAATAGCCTTTGCATTGGTAGAAGGAGAAACGGCTGCTGCTTGGAGTTTCTTCCTTAAGAATCTCCGAACGCACGTGACTCAACAAGCTGGCATCTGTGTGATTTTTGACAGGCACGCTTCAATAGACAGTGCATACAATAATCCAGCAAATGGTTGGCATGACCCCCCGTCTACCCATGTCTACTGCATCAGGCATATTGCTCAAAATTTTATGCGGGAGTTCAAGGATAACTTCTTGAAGCAACATTTGATAAACGCGGGGTATGCATTAAACCAACCTGGATTCCAATACTACCGCCGGGAAATAGTGTTGGCAAATTCTGATGCAGGGAGGTGGATCGATAATATCGACAGAGCGAAGTGGACTAGATCATACGACGATGGGGTGAGGTGGGGCCACATGACAACAAATCTTGTGGAATCAATGAATGGCGTCTTTAAGGGCATACGTAACCTCCCGGTAACCGCATTGGTGAGTGCGACCTATTTTCGGATGGCAACGTTGTTCGTAACAAGAGGCAGGCGCTGGCATGAAGTGTTGCAGACGAGTCAAGTATATAGTGATGCCTGCATGAAGTTTATGAGGCAGGAATCTGCCAAAGCCAGCAGCCATCGGGTTACGGAATTCGACCGCCATGGCCACACTTTTAGTGTCAACAAGGAAACAATTGACCACAACCAAGGGCTGCCCAGACAAGAGTATAGGGTCCTAATACCAGACCGTTGGTGCGACTGTGGTCAATTTCAGGCCTATCGTATGCCTTGTTCCCATGTCATTGCAGCGTGTTCACACAGCCACTTCGATGCATTATCGCTAGTGTCTCCCATCTACAAAGTTGCAACATTGCTCAATGTATACGACAATCCCTTTCCGGTGGTAGCATTGGAGGCGTATTGGCCAGAGTATGACGGGGAAATTGTTTGGCACAACGAATCAATGCGGCGGAATAAAAGTGGTCGCCCAAATAGCAGGCACATTAGAACTGAAATGGACGTCGCAGAGAAAATGCAGAGGAAGTGTAGCATATGTAGACAACTAGGGCATAATAAGAACAAATGTCCATATCGTGGATCTAGTTCCACAACTTAGTTTTCATATTCATAAATCTGTGTACCAATGCTATTTATCATTAAAGTTTACTTTTTATTCCAAATAGAAGATGACACTTGAACAACAAACACAAACATCTAACATTACAACACCAATTACTAAAACAAAAACAAATACTGGAACAAAAACAAGTACTAAAACAAGAACAAGTACTAGAACAATAACAAATACAACAACAACATGACAAACAACCATTAAAATCTAAGAAATTACAACAGTTAACACTATGTCGTCTGATCCATGCATCATTTGGATGCAATCAATGTCGCTTTCAACTTCAACCCACCAACGTATCGTTTCTCCAGTTTCAAATGAGAACCTTGTTCTAAGCCTCTGAATCCTTCTGATGACTTCACCAGGTTGGTAATCTACCTCTAACCAAGACATCAAGGACCTTTTTAGTTGGTCCAACGAACGGATGTTCCAAAATTTCATCTCCATTGGGGGTTTCAAAGGCGAGAAAATAACATGCCCATCCCTTTTTAAGATTACTTGTTCAGGATCCGGGCGCCTTGATGATGTTCGCTGCCATGACGACGGTCTTGGGGATGCCATGAACTCAACTTGATAGAGAAAGTGATAGGAAATAGTGGTGAAGAAAATGCAAGAAAATAACACTTTATTTATAGGAAAAGATCTGGGTTGTACACCAATCTACTTAACCCTAATTAGTGTCGCACTTGATTAATTAGTCTTATGGGGAATTAGGGTTTCAATTAGGTCATAACTACCAAACTCTAATTATAACCGATCAATAAACCCTAATTATAATTGATAAATTAACCTTAACATGATTAACCCTAATTCTCCCAAAAATTTATAAATAATATTAATTACTTATAAATTAAATTAATATATATATAAATTTATATATATATATATATATATATATATATATATATATATATATATATATCTTGTAAATAATTTTATTTATATATATGTATTAATATAAATTTATATAATTTATAATAAATCTAAATTCATAAATTAAAAAAAATTAAAAAAAAAACATATTAAAAAAAAAAAAAAAAAAAAAAAAAAAAGAGTGTAGGCGCCACTCCTAGTGGCGACTTGCCCTACCCTTTAAGGGTAGGCGCCAACTAGGGTGGCGCCCATGTACAAAATTAGGGCAAAAATTGCCTATTTTTGTAATTTTTTTGAAAAAATATGTATTTTTGAATTTTTTTTTAAAAATCTGGATATTAAAAAAAAATTCACAATATGTGATATTTATTAAAAAAAACAAATAAAATATGTAGTTTGACATTTTACCTATTTTTTATTGAATGAAATAAATTTTTATTATAAAATATATTTATTATAATAGTATTATAAATTTTTAAAAATCACCCCAAATTTAATGCGAACAACTCTAATCTACTCGAGAGAACACTTCCTATTTTACTAAGGAGTACTAGATACATTAAATAGAGTTGTTGTTGTTAGTCAGAACAAGTAATGATATTGTTATTGTTAGTTACAACAATTATAATTAATTTTATATATAAAAGGAGTATTTGTTATTGTTAGTTAGAACAATTATAATTAGTTTCATATATAAAAGGAGTATTTCCCTCCTTAATTGTAATCACACTCAATTGCCGATTCAACTAGAATGAGACACAAGTTCATAATATCTCTTCTTTAATTCTCAACTTAATAATGTATGTAAAAGTGAAATAAATAATACATTTTATTTAAGCATATCATATTTATTTAAAATAAATTTTAACTTTAAATAAAATCAATTTTAAAGATGAAATTAATTGTACTTAAAAAATATAGTTAAATGAATCAAATATGAGAATAAATAGCATAGAGAAAGCTAAACGATAAATTAATAAGAAAAAGATGGATGCATGCAAATTACATAACCGAATGGTAATCGAAATGCGTGAAAAAGGTCAGAGGCCGTATACGGAAGAGGACCATACGGCTTGTCCGACACATCCACCCATGTTAATGTTATGGTCCCCACATGGTCCTTCACTCTATATTCATAATAAAATACTGTTTCTGTTGCGTTACTATTTATAGTTATGCTTCATGTGAATCGGTTTTCTCAACCAAACACTTTCCTTTCTTGTTGCTTAAACTGACCAATCTGCCCCTGAATTGGCCCAACCTATTTTTACACTACTCATCAAAATGGCCTTGCGAGAGAGATGCATCTCCAACCAGCACAATCACATGCACTAATTATGGGATCAACAATATTTCGTGGAAGGTTTCATTAAAAACAAGAAAAGGAAGAGAGATATCCTCCGTTTTTATATATAAAGTACATATGATAAATGAATAACGATTAAATTATGACAACTAGTATTACCACACTCTTAAATTCAGTACTATTAGCAAGTATAGGAGGACAATTTAGTGTTTAACAAGTACTCTAAACACAATAGGAAAATTGAAATATTTGGTTTTTAAAAAAAAATGTAAAAGATTTATTTTAAGTTAGTTGATTTTAAGAAAATGGCCGGTAATAAAGATTTAAGCGGAAAAGTAAAAGATATATAAAGTAAAAAGATAAAGTTAGAAAGATCATAATATTGACTATATTATTTCAACTTTCGTTCATGCGATTTATTTTAGTTTTTAAGAATCTTTTCTTGAGATTTTCACTATCAGCAATTTGAATTTTTATATAGGTTCATTCCAATAACCTTTCTTACATCAAGTTTTTTACAAGTTTAGCTTGCAACGTTCAAGTCAATTTCAGATGTACAAGAGAACTAAGGTATTGAATAAACAAATTTTGCATAATTCTATGAGTAAGTTTTCCACTTCCTTAGTGTTAGTGCACAAGGTGATAAAGATGAACAAAACAAATAAGAGAGAGAAGAGAGAATAATAACAAATTTCCATTACTCAAAACAGTTACAGAAAAAATGCACACCACGCACTACAAAAGGAATAAAGGTACAATTTATTCACATCACTCACTTACTTAAATACAAGTGGGACTTTAAGAGAAATACTAAAATACCCTCTAACAAACTTTGTCAACAAGTTTATGAAAATATGAATTAATTCTATCACCATCCCTTAATTCATATTCAGCTTAATTAAAACTAACAACATCAATTTCATCCCTCAAGCGGAGAAATTGATCAGTCTTGATCACCTTCGTCAGAACATATGCTAGTTGCTTCTGAGTGTTATAGTGCATAACTTCTAGCACTCAATTTTGAACCTGATTTCTCAGAAAGTAATACTTAGTCTCAATATGCTTGCTTCTCCCATGCAACACTGGGTTCTTGGCAAGATTGATTGCAGCTTTGTTATCAATCATCAACTTCAGAGGCTTATTTACTTTGATCTTCAGATCTTGTAGTAAATTCAGAAGTCACACAACTTGACATGCAATCACAACACTTGCAATATATTCTACTTCACAGATTGACAAAGCAACAACTGGTTGCTTCTTGGAACATCAAGAAATATGACTTCCCAAAAACTTAAACAAGTATCCAGAAGTACTTCTTCTATCAATTTTGTCTCCACACCAATCAAAATCTGAGTAGCTCAGAAGTTCTGAGCCAGTTTCAGCACCAGAAGGGAACAAAACTCTATACTTCATAGTTCTCTTTATATACCTTAAAATTCTGACAACAACTTGGTAATGAGACCACTTCGGTTTACTCATAAACCTACTCACCATTCCAACTACATAACAAATATCAGGTCTAGTATTACACAAATATCTCAAAGACCCTACTAATTGCTTGAACGTTGTCGAATCTACATCATCACCATCAAAATCAAAATCCAATTTATGATTTGTATCAGTAGGTGTGACAACAACTTTACAATTCAGTAACTCAAATATCTTCAGAAGTTCAAGTTCATATTTCAGTTGATGTAAAATTATGCCTTTATCAGAGTACATAATATCCACCCCTGGAAAATAAACCATATTTCCTAGATCATTCATCTCAAACTCATTCATCTACTCTTTCTTGAACTTAGTTATCTCATGTTCACAACTTCCTGTTAGCAATATGTCATCAACATACAGACACACCATAATCATATTGCCTTCAGAAGTATGCTGAACATAGACACCATACTCGATCTCACATTTTTGAAATCCCTGCTTCTTGAAAAATGAATCAATTTTCAGATTTCAAGCTTTAGGGGCTTGCTTCATTTCATACAAAGCTTTGTGTAATATATACACCATCCCTTTCTTATTCTTTTTCTCAAATCCAGGAGGTTGTGACACATAAACCTCTTCTTCTAATGGACCATTCAGAAATGCATATTTCACGTCTAAATGCATCAGAGGCCAATTCCTGTTAGAAGATATCGCAATCACCAGTCTGATTGTTTCATGTCTTGCTATAGGCGCAAACACTTCAAAGTAATCTAACTCAGGTTTTTACAGAAAACCTCTCACAACTAACCTTGCTTTGTGTTTTCTAATTGATCCATCTAGCTTTAGCTTTATCTTATAAACCTATCTCACGTTGATGGCTTTCTTGTTCTTTAGACGTTCTATCAGCTTCCAAGTCTTGTTTCTCTCTATGGCATCAAGTTCTTCTATCATGGCCTTCAGCTAGACTTTTTGCTTGAGAGCTTCTTCCGTACTCACGGGTTCAGAGTCTACTAACATGGCACACTAAATAACTTCCCCTTTAGAATCTACTTAAGTATCTTACAGCATGTCAAACTCTACAAACCGTCTTGGAATGTTTCTGATTCTTTATGGCCTCTGAACTTGTTCAGAACCTTCTGATTTTGGAACAGTGTCAGATGTTGAAACTCCAGAAGTACCGACTTAAAAAGCATGACCACTTTTTGAATCTGAAATATTCCAAGAATATGGATTACCACCAAAATCTGAATCATAATCAGAATCTGAATCACCAGAATCTGAATCACCATCAAAACCTGGATCAGAATCAGATTCTTCCTCAAAATCAATCTCGCTTTCTGATTCTTACTCACTCTCAAAATCATTTTCAAGCTCTGACTCATCTTCAAAATCAAAATCAATATCTTCATAAGTTAAATTTGCACCAGAGTTGGATTGAGACTTGCTCTAATCCCATACTTCTGACTCTTTCACAATAACATCATTGTTGACTTCAACCTTATTAGTGAACGGACAATAAAGCTTATAAGCACATGTACTGTGATACTCCACCAGTAACATCACCTTGCTTCTATTATCCATCTTCTTTCTAGTAGCATCTGGAACATGTTTATAACAAACAAAACCAAATACCCTGAAATTACTCACACTTTGCTTATCTCCAGTCCACCTCTCAAAAGGAACAATTTCTTTCAACTTCTTGGTTGAACACCTGTTGAGCATATATGCTGCATTGGCAACAACTTTTCCTTACAAAGTGTTAGGAAGCTTCTTCTCCTTCAACATGCTCCTTGTCATATCAAGCAAAGTTCGGTTTCTCCTTTCAGCAAGACCATTGTGTTGAGGAGTATATGGAGAAGTTACTCCATGCTCAATTCCATTATCCTCAAAGAACTTCTTGAACTTTGTAGAGTTATACTCACCTCCGCCATCAGTTCTGAGAATTTTCAGATTCTGGCCACTCTGTTTCTCAGCCTTGATTATGAATTTCTTAAATTCATCAAACACCTTGTGTTTGAACTTTATAAGAGATACCCATGTCATCCTTGTGAACTCATCCACAAATGACATAAAGTATTTATTCCCTCCTAGTGAAGGTTCTGGAAATCGTCCACACACATCAGAATGCACTACTCCTAAAGCATGTTTTACTATTGGAGCTACTTTTGATGCAAATGACAGTCTTGGTTGTTTCCCTCTCATGCACACACTGAATGACTTTTATGGTTTCTTAATTGCAGGAATTCCACGTACCAGTTTCTTTGAATTCAAATGCCCTAAGCTTCTGAAGTTCAAATGACCAAATATTTTGTGCCACGACTCACTTTCCTTCACAAAACTTGTTACGCTAAGGTATTCAGAGTCTGCAGTTTTAACATTCACCTTGAATGTTCTATGCCTTCCCTGTTCTGACTCCATAATCAGCTTCTGATTACAGTCATACAACTTCAAAATATTATCTTTCATGGTAACTGAGAATCCCTTTTCAATTAATTAAGCTACACTCATCAGATTTCTCTTCATGCCAGGAACATACCATCCATTCTGAATTAGCGTAAATTTACCATTATTCAGAATCACTCTAACATTCTCGATTCTTTTAGCATTCAGATATTTATCATTAGCACATCATATTTTGTCCCTCTTCCCAGAATCAAAATCAACCAGCCATTTCTTATTTCTAGTAAGATGGTTTGAACAACCAGTGTCCATATACCACCAGTCTTCTAGAGATGCACTATCAGAATCAGAAGCCATTAATAGCACTTGTTCATCATTAAAACTTCTGGCTATATTCCCTTCTTCTGATTTCCTCTCCTTGTTTGGCCAATAATCTGCAGCGAAGTGACTGATCAGTGCATTTTGATGCACGTTCTTCCATGTTTGTACTTAAGTATTTATTCAGTTTGCTTTGATTATTTTTATGTTTTAATGTGTTTTCATAATTTATTTTATTTTTTCACTTATTTAATTTTCGTATTTAATTTTCAGCATTAGCAGCTTTCGCAAGAAAAATCATATCTTGAGCTAAGAGTATCGGATTGAGACGTGCTACCAGTCGATGAAAAGCTAAGAAAAAGATCTACAACTTTTGTTCAGAAGTCGAGAGCTGAATCAGACTGTAGCAGGGCCAGAAAATTCGTTGAAGTTGCAGCATTAGTTTTATTTAAGTTTTGGGTCATTAGTTTTGGGCTTGGGTTATGTTTTCGATCCAGTTGGGTTGTAAACCAAATTCCTTGTTTTCCATGTACCTAGCAGCCGCATAACATGGGGATGATCACTATTCACAATTCACGAAATACTTGAAAGCTTTGGCAAGAATTCTCATGAAGAACTAATCGATCCAAACAATTTGCTGTATTCGGGTTCCGATACCTTGAGATTTTTGTAATTCTTATTCAGGTTTTTTATTCCTTTCAATATTAATATATGTATTTTGTTTGCTTAATCCGATTTACATATGCTATATTGATTTAATCCGATTGATTATGTGATCCTAACTATAGTCACAATTTCGTTTGCTTAATTCGTTATCGAGTCCGTTTAATTCATGTTTGCTTAATTCATGAAACTTAATCCCGTTTGCTTAATTCGGATAATAGGAACATACAACTTATACTATCAATTGCGCTTGTCAGTTGATATTATAATCGAATAGGAATAGTTAATATGTGGTTGGAATTACGATAGTCGATGATAGGCAAAGACCGAATCAGTAAATTATTGCTACAACTTATGTCAATAATCACTTATTTTAATCTAATTTTTTTAATTGAATCCTAAACCAACCAAAACCCCATTAATCGTTACTATCATTGGTTAATTCATTCAAGAATCCTTGTGAGAACGATAATCCGAGTCAATTTGTCGCTAACTACGTTTTGTCAATAATACTCGTTTTTGATCCGCGCGCGACAGCGGATCAGTGACCAAATTTCTTACAACAGTAACATTGAAATTTTCTCTTGTCATACTTCTCCTTTCCCTTTTGACTTCCAAAAGTTGAGGTTTCTGACTTTTGAGACCTACCATGTCTTTTCTTGGCTTCTGACCAAGACTGCTTCTGGTCTTTCTTGAAAAAATAATCTTTCAGAGCCTGATCTACCTCTCTCTCATAGGTTCTTTCAGTAAGATGCAACTCTTGCGCCTCTAGACTACTTTGCAGCTCTTCTATTCTCATGGTGCTCAAATCCTTAGAATGTTCAATTACTACAACAATGTAATCAAATTAAGGAGTAAGAGATTTAAGTCTTTCTCAATGATACTTTCTTCAAAGAGAGTTTCTCCACATGACTTTATCTCATTTATGATCAGAATCACTCTGGAGATATAGTTAGGTACCTTCTCACTGTTCTTTATGTTGAGATTCTCATACTTCTTACGTAGAGACTAAAGCTTCACCTTTTTCACTGATGCATCACCGTCGTAGCATCGCACCAGTGTGTTCCACACATCTTTCGATATTGTCGAATCAGTGATTTTCTCAAGCACATTCACATCCACACACTGATGGATGTAGACCAACGCCTTCTGATCCTTCTTCCTCATATCACACTGAACATTTCTCTGTGCACCCGTTGCATTTTCTAGAAGTGCATCCTGAATGTAACCGTCGTTGATGAGATCAAGAACATCTTGAGCTCCAAATAGCACACTCATCTGAATCATCCAACGATTCCAGTTCTTGCCATCGAACACTAAAAGCTTGGTGCTCAGATTACTATTTCCGTTCATCTTCAACCTTCTACAAAACACTCAGATCTCACCCAAACACAGTGTCTCCCAATCTCGCAGAATCAAGATATATGATCTTGTTACAATTCTGATAAGAAATTCAACACGAATTCTCCGAACATAAATCAATCACACAATGCCTTACCGTTTTCACTCATGTTTCTCGTGGTGTTTCCCTGTGGATCTGAACCGGAGCTCTGGATACCGATTGTTAGTGCACAAGGTGATAAAGATGAACAAAACAAACAAGAGAGAGAAGAGATAATAATAACAAACTTCCACTACTCAAAACGGTTATAGAAAAAAATGCACACGCACACTACAAAAGGAATAAAGGTATAATTTATTCACACCACTCACTCACTTAAATACAAGTGGGACTTTAGGATAAATACTAAAATACCCTCTAACAAACTTTGTCAACAAGTTTATGAAAATATGAATTAATTCTAACACTCAGCACTAAGGCAATGTATAGTGAATACAACTGATTTTAGAAGGAAATGAGTATGATATAAGAGTAGATAATTCAGTAAACGTGTGCTTTAAAAGTGAGTACATATAGGAAAAAAATTATCTAAAAAAGGCAATTGTTTCGTAATGGAACTAGAGTTGTTTGGTGAATGATGAAGTGATGCTTCACTACGGTGCGATGAAGAGATAGATGAGTTGCAAAGTTAGCACTTTAAAATCCAAATTAGTGAGAGAATGAAAAGTAATGTGAGAGTGAGAACGCATTTGAATACTTCAGAATAAAGTATTTCTCTCTTATATAGCGGGAATGGTTAAAACCGTTTGTGGGGAGTATGACATATAGTGCAGACAATCATCTAATTGATCTGGATGATTTATGATGCTTGGGGGGGGGGGGGGTGAAGTTGGTTGTTTTATGCAAGAATGAGGGAACATTTATTCCTCAAGTTTGTGTCATTTTCTATGCTCATGTGCTTTTCACATTGGGCCTTATGAGCGGTCCAAAACAGTTTTCCCGCAAGTCGTTCTCCTTGATTCGCAGGACGAGGTTTTATCATGTACGCCTTAGTCAGACTGCTTAGCATGAAAAGGTGAAAAGCTTTAACGGTTCATAAATATTATCAGGAACTAGCATATTAAATGTCTTATAGTAATATGTAATGCTGCGTAAGGAACCTACGACACTTGCCCCTACACTAGTTGGTAATTATGGTTGCTCTTTATTGGATTAGTTTAGTACTTTCGAACAACCTTCGATGAAATTTTGACTGTTGGCAGTGCCCACTGGATCGTACGACCCTTTGAGATCGAGGCACACACAAAAGGTTCTTGAAGCATCATCCCCCATTTTGTCATTCGGGACCTGCAAAATATATTTCCCTTTGTCTTGCCATCTTCACTCTTTCTCATGATGTCTTTTGCACTGATTTCTTGGTCAAGTTCATTTGTGATCCTCGTTTGGTGGTACCCAAGACACATAGGCAAACAACCCATTTCTTTCAAGGTAAAGTCAATATGTTGTTTCTTGCTTTTTCTTCCATATCTATTAGGGTTTATGAGGAGTAGCTTTCTAATGTCTAGGAGGATCAAACTTTTGTCATTGGTATATTTGATTACAGTGTCGGCTTTTCATACTTGTCTTTCGGTGGTGACAGTATTATTCAAAATAGAAATTCTGCCTACTATGTTCCCAAGGTGAAAGAGAATAATTCTTTAGTGCGTGTGGAACAAGAAAACATTGGACATCTTCTCTACCTTCGCCTCTTATGGTGGTTTAGACCGAGCTTCCATTGAGGTGGGCTCCCCGTCTAATTGAGGGGTTTCTTATTTCCGAGGAAGATAAAAGGGTGTGTAACAAGTAAGATTAGTGTATCATCATTATTCATCAGTGTCTATTCTCTTTGAAAGGTTTTCGTCTCCCTTTCAATACAGGTGTGAATACAAGGGGAGTGTGCCAACCCATACCCATTTCTTTCGTCTTTTCAAGGCTCGACATAGTTTGGTTGCTTCAACAAGGGTCATCACCTGATACCTCTTCAGAAAAGTGCCAAGATATTTGATGTTTATTTAGATAATGTGAATTATTTCAAGGATCAGTTGTTCCTAGTTACCCTTCTCCATGAAAAATATCATGCTATATTTTTTTTTAAATCTTGGGTCCCCTTACCAATGTTCAAACATATTCTCCAAATTCTGGCGACAAAGTCACTTGGCCGTAGCAGGGTCTCATGTTTACAAGATGGACAATTTAACTCACGAAGATATCTTATTAAGGAGGAAGCTAGTGTCTTTCTACGAGGCTCTAAGTTAAGGCAAGGTTGTTACCCATCTTGATGGAGCATTGGAGAACCAATTAAAGCGGTTCATAGAGATGTAGTTTCTAGTGGAAGTTGGCTCAAAATAGACTAGAAAGGATATCTTTGGTGAGTAAACTATGGAACCTTCCTTTTTTTAATGTTACTTTGTGACTCCTTCTATAGTCTCTATTATTTTCCTGTAGATGACATGCATTTTGAGAAAATAGTGCAACAAATTACGAGGACTCCAGGAGTTTCCCATTTCTTGGTTGGTGTCACCAATGTTCCAACCAATGAAAGGATTCTGGAAACGGGGGTCCCCACTACCTTGATATCTAGAAGACGTCTACATAGGTGAAAGTCTAGGATTTGTCTGGTCGGGTTACAATAGAGAATGATTTGGGTTTGTCACATCCCATCCACGAAGGAAGTCCAAATCTTGGTCTCGAGATTGAAGAGCCTCATGTGTAAAGGTTACTCGCTAAACGTCCTAGACTGCAAATTTAAGGAGGTCTGAGCCCGTGAGGGACTATGTGTCAATTCTAACTGCATTGCCTCCTACGTGGCTGGCTCTCCCTAGTCCGTGGATGGCTAGGAAGTTATGGTCATCTACTTTTGAAAAAGGTTATTACTATTTGTCAAATAAATATGAATAAGATCATCAATAAGAGTTACCCGACTTATTCTATTGTACTATTTAGGCATCATTCATTTTAACTTTTGGTGTTGCTGAGATGAGAGAATCATTATTGCCCAACAGTCTTCATAAGGATAAAGAAGTGCTCAAAGATCATGTTGATTCCCTTACTATCAAACGAGACTGATATTTAGAAGAACTCGAGGGGGTGTCTGCCTCACTTTCAGGTATACATGCCATTGTGAAATCTTTCAAGTACCTTGAAATGCTGGTTGAGAAGGTTAAATTGCTTATGCAGGATGTGGAAAAAATAATGAAGCTTTAGCTATGGCCCATACATCACTATCTAATATGGAGGTTGCTCTCAATAAAGAAAACCATGCATTATAAGGCATGTAGTCTAGATCCTTCATATGGCTACAATTTCTCCTTCTTCAGTCCTAACTTCTCAAAGAGGTTCGAGTACATGATACTACAGGAGCTACCACCATCAATGAGGACTCGAGAAATTCTAAATTCGAAGATGGAAGCCATTATCACTAAAGTAAATATATTTTTTGAAACCCCCCCATACCTTTTCACCATCCAGAAACCCGAGGATAGGTCTTTTTGGTTTCCCGGTTGAAGTTCCCCTTCTTTACATACCATCACCTCGACAATTTTTCTCTTCATCATCCCTTTATATGGGTTTCTTTATCTCAGAAGTCCTCCAGTAATGGATGCAATGTATTGCTGCTTCCCTTTAAAGTATTCCTCTTCATAGTTGTTGTCATTCCCTTTCTTGGCTTTAATAGGAACTTCCACAATCTTCTTGGGGATGTTTCTCCGTAAAGAGAGTTCTTCTTCCTTGGTGGATATTCCCAGCTTCTACACCCTTTAATCGATTAGACGTAACAAGCTAATTAATTATACAATACCAAAATTGGAAACCATGACTAGGTTTTCTCCTTAATCAATTAATTATTTTCCTAATCGACTATGAGGAAAATTAGCTCCTTGATCGTTTAGAAAATATATCTAATCGATTAGAAAATGGATTTAGCTTTCCAATTTGGTCATAATTTCTTCTTAATCGATTAACCATTTGCCAAGATTGGGTTTTATAAGAAATGTGAAGTAAATTAAGAGTTTTAAAAGGTTTTAGTGTGTGCTTACATCACCTTGGTACATTAATATGTACTCTTGCTTATTTTACATACTATTGATCCAAACTATATAAAATACAAAATAAAGCATGGATGACAAGAGAGTTCACAAAAACTTCAGTTCCTTTAATATTGTTCTTAGGAGTTGACTCTCTTGCTTAAACCATCAGAACCTTGATATTGTTCTTAGGAGTTGACTCTCTTGCTTAAACAATCAGAACCTTCTCATATTTTATTTACTTCAATATTTTACCCTCTTTGATGATACTTATGATAGTTCATATTATTCCCTTAGTTATCATCAAAATCTATCATATATGTTAAGCACAAATAATCGCATTTCCCCTTTTTTTATGATAACAAAGCATCTTTCAGAGAGGTGACTTAGAAAAGAGGTTAAGAAAAAAATCTTGGAATATACTCTCCAAGATAGTATACTTCTCCCCCTTTGGAATAATCAAAAAGTGGTGAAACAAATAATGACATATGAAAGAAAATATAGCACAACAAATAAAATAGATGAAAACAACACATTTAAAATGAAAGGTATGAGTTACTTAATAAAAACAGAAAAAATAAGTACATAGAAACACATTTAAACAATACATAAAACCACTCTTCTCCCCGCAGTTGGCAGCATCCAATTTTGAGACCAGATCATTTAGCGGAAGTCTTTGTTGGTACTCTTCATCTTTGTTGATGTAGAGATTTATATTTCTTTTTTGCATTTCACATTCATTAAGTTGATATGTTTAAGGATGTCTTTCTCTTTTGAGTTATTTTCAATGTTTTTATTTAGGATGATAATCATTTAAAGTTGTCCACTCATATCTTTTACTTTATCTTTTAATATGCTTTTTCTTAGATTACATGTATAGAAAAAAATTACACATCTACTATAAAAGGGGTTAGATACATTAAAGTTAACATGCATGAATTCTTCTATAACCATGATCTTTTATGGTTTCAATTTTTTTTTGCTAGAAGAAGAAAAATAAATTTGTTTTCGGGTTTTTGAATATATTTCTTGTAGGAGAATTAAACGATACTTCATTACCTTGTCATACAACTGACTTAATACTGAGTAAATTGTGTTATATAATTTCAACAATTACAACAACTCAAAGGTAGGATTAAGACTCTTACCAATAGCCCCGGAACCAATAATTTTTTGTTGTCATCATAAGAGATAAAACCTCATTTCTTATAAGTAAAGGAAGATGATATATTTTTATCTTAGGTCATATGAATTGAAAAATCATTATCAAGATACACTTTTGAGTTGTGAAACACATTTTCATCACAACTTAACTTTTTGACCTTTGGTACTCAAATCTTTTTGGGTCCTATTGCGTTAGTGGGAAACAAATAATATATAGGTTTCAATTAGAATTACGATCATAGACATAAGATGAAGAATAAATATTTCTCATTTTATTTTCATGATTTTTCTTATATAAATGAGAGGAAGAAGAAATTTTTTATTTTCATGTCTTTTTTTAATAAAGCAGAATAAAGTAACATGACCATTTTTAACATGATAGTTACATTTATGCATATTACATTTTAAGATCTCATTAGCATGATAAATATTACTAACACTTTTAGTATTGTTATTCGGCTCATAACCTATACATACTTTATTATAGGTTGTTCTTTGATTACTTATAATGAAATTCAAGTTATATTTCCCTTTGATAAAATTATCATCGTCTTATGCAAGTCATCAATTTTGTTTTCTAAAAGATTATATTTCTCCCCGCTTGATAGGTTCGTCAAAGTTTCCATAAGAAGGAGAAGAAATGGGAGAATAGTTTTGAATTAAAAGACTTTGTTTTTCTCTAAGACGATTTATTTATTTCAACATAATTTTAATTTTTTTAAGAGAATAAATAGTTGACTTGGAGACAGAAACCATATTTTTAATTTACTTAACTCACTTTCTAACTTTTTAAAGAGGAGGAAGAGCTCATTATAAGTAAATTCAGAAGTTGTATTATTTATCTTATATTCTTTGTGGTTTGTCATATGACATGGGTGGATTTCTTCCTCTTTTCCAGATTCATTAGATGAGTTCATGTCGTTGTCATCTCATGCATTGTAAGCTCTCTCTGATCCTTTTTGAGATCTTTTGTATCTTCTAGATTTTATTTTATTTTGCAGACATTATGCCTTTATGTGACATTTCTTTCTGTACTAGAAACATGTTGACATGAATGTTGACCTTTATTTACTTTTATTATTGACTATTGGGAGGATATTTTTTGTGTCTTAGGAATTGTTTGAATTTTTTAAATATGAGATACATGTCTATATCACTTTCACGTTAACAGTCTTCATCTACTTACTCCATACCTTTGACATTTGTAGCTTTTAGTGCATGCTTTTTCTTTTTCTTATCACCTTCTTCATTCTCAGCTAGCCTTTTTAGATTTATTTCATGTTCCGGCAATTTTCCAAACAAGGTAACCAAATCCATAGAAAATAAATCTTTAGATTCGTAAATTCCACTGGCTTTAGGTTGCCAACTATAATTTAGGCATCTAAGAATTTTGTTAATTAAATCTTCATTTAGAAAAGATTTTCCTGGAGTTTTCAAGTGATTTTTTCCATGTTCTAATTTTTTTTCCAGGTTTCATTCTAAACGATTCATACTCATTGATCAATGTGTTTATTCTAGCTTTTTTCCTTCCAGTTGTACCTTCATGACTAACTTGAAGAGTGCCTCATATTTCTTTTGCAGAATTACAATGTGGAGCACAAAAAAACCCATACATGCCTAAATATTGATGATAGTTTTTGCTTTTATATTGTACTACACATTTTCCTTATCTTCTTTAGTCCAATATTCTCTAGATTTTTTTCTCGCAACACCATCAACAAGATGTGTGGGAACAAAGGAAACATTTTTTTTACAGTAACCCATATATCACAATACATCCCCTCTATAAAGATTTTCATATTATCTTTCCAATAAACATACACATCTCCATTAAAGGATGAGAGTTTCTTTAGAAAATAATTTGAAGTCATTCCTACCTCTTGAGATAATTAGTCTTATAATAGAAGTTAGACTTTGATACCTCCTTTTGAACAAGTGAGTTCAAACACAAGATGAGGGGGTGAATTGAGATATTGTGTTTTTTAAAAACTTTTTTTTTACAAAAGATTAATTTTACGAAAGAGGGTAGAAGTATAAATTTAGGTAGTAGAAAAGTAAAAGACAAAAAATTAAATAGATATAGTTGGATATATCACACCAGAGATTATACTGAAGGAGAAGAGCGATCCAAAACGCAGCGGAATTTAAAATTTCTCCTTTAGTGATCCTTACGAATGGTCATGATCAGTGATAGAATCGTTACCTCTTGTGGCGATTGTAACCTTTGATGCAGATCTACGGAGCGATCACGAACGTTGAACGATGACAACGCCTCTACTCAGTCCACACGAACGGATTCCTTCAATCTCAGTGCTAGCTACTACGAATGAAGGCTTTGAGTGAGTGAGAGAGAGAAACAAAATTGCAACTGCACAAATGCTTCTGCACAAGGGTTCTATTTATAGAACCACTTGTGTGAGCTGCAAGCTAAAAAGCCCACTCAAGTGTATGTGGCCCATATCTTATAATATGCCAAAATCACTTAAGCGCGTGGTACCTTACCATATTTCGTATTCTACTTAAGTACACCGTACCTTACGATGTTCTTCAATTCACTTAAGTGCACCGTACATTACGGTATTCCTTAGTTACTCTATCTCTCATCAATCCGTCCTTTTGTGTGTGACCCTGTAGGTTTTCGCGGCATTGGCAATTATATTAAATCACGTATTTAACATAATAAACAGTGAGCGGTATCTAGCAACACATCACTGCTACCCAAGACACGAAAATGTCATGTGATCTGACAAATCCTTCTGTGATAATACTTATGTGTACAATTACCCTTTTGCCCTTATGTCTATATTGAACACAAAGCATAAACCGTGTCATCCTTGTCCAGTTCAATATTGGGCCCATAGACATTTATCCTGTTATGCAGGATGGGCAAATTCCATCTAGGTCACTCATGTCCCTTAGCATGCTTCGTGGAGTACCCATCAACTGTCTTTATGGTCATCCAGTTACGGACAATGTTTGATCAACAATAAGGCACTCGACTCTATATCTAGGGTCCATAGTGATTTCAGATCGAAGGGTGGTATACACCATTATCACCATGAGAATAACTTATGACACTTTGCATAACATTCTATATAGTATTCTCATAGCGGATCAATCCAGTATAAATATTACTCTTAATATTCATACCTATGTTTAAGACTTGATAACTCCTTATCCATGATCCATGAGATGTGATCATCAGTCTATATACATAATAGTCTTAATGCTTTAATGTTATCCTACTTCACAATAAAGCTCGACTATGGATACTTTAAGAATAGTGTCCTTATGTTTAATGTGATCTCATGATTAAGTCACACTTGATACATTAAATGGACTATCTATTCTAGGGACTTTATTAGACAAACATAATAAAGAAAAAGCCTTTTATTATTAATAAATAATTCGATACAAGTACCAAAAGTATTGACCTCTAGGGCTTACACCAACATATACTATGTCGACCTTAAACCACGCGACCTACTCTAGTATCCAAGAGTTTCCTCTTGAAATTTATATTATCAATAACTTGAGCTTTTACACATATTTAACTCAACAACCTTCCTTCATCAAGTTTTTTACAAATTTAGTGTGCAACATTCAATTTAATTACAAATGTATAAGAGAACTAAGCTATTGAATAAAAAACTCCAGCACATCAACAAACTTGCACAACTCTTAGAGTAAGCAGTTCAATCTCTCAGCAGTTAGATAATGTATAATGAATAAAGTTAATTTTAAAAGGAGAATGAGTGAGATATGAGAATAGATTGTTCATAAAATTAATTTTTAGTGTATATTTTGTTGTGTTGTATTTTTTTTGCAAGAATAGTGCAAATGTTAAATGGGATGTATATGCAAAAGTAAACTGAATAAGGAGAAAGACGAGTTTGAAATATAGGTTGGAAAGATGTTGTGCAGTGTTTGTTAGTATTTGGCAGACATTCTTTTTGATTCAGAGAAACATAAACTAAGTTGGAAGATGGGAGAAAAAGAGACAATGGTTTGGAAAGTTATTTATTAAGCATTGAAGTCCCACATCGATTTGCATAAAAATAACATGAGAACTTATAAAGCTAATCCACACAAAGCATAGTGTCATCATGTGCATTGTGTTGCTTCTATAAAAAATTGGACTTTAGGTCAAAAATGTTTCTTTTAAAATGTGTATTAATTTCTAATTATTAAATTTCTAAAAATACTTAATTAAAATTATAAATTATAAATTTATTCTATAAAAAATGTTAATTAATAAATTATCCAAATAATCAGTGACTATGTCTGACACAAGGGGCTCGTGTCAGGCAACACGACCATACCATGTTGTCCTCAAATTTTTACTATGGGAGCGATTTTTATTAGATTTAATTATTAGATTTAATTCATATTTAAGTTTGTTAGATATTAGATTTAAATATTAGATTTGATTCATATTTAAGTTTGTTAGATATTAGATTTAAATATTAGATTTGATTCATATTTAAGTTTGTTAGAGGCTTATAAATAGGGTGTCAATCATTGTAACTTTTAATCCTTTTTGTAGCCGTCATTCTCTTAATAGAATATTCATCTTTTATTCTACCTTTGCACCAACAATTGGTATCTAGAGCTCCGGTTCGGATTCATTGGGAAACACGGGAAACACGAGTGAACGTGAGGTCTTGTGTGTTTGATTTTGATTCTTAGATTCGTGTTGAATCTTGAACAAAATCTGATCAGAATTTTAATTCTGTGGGTTGGGAAACACTGTGTGAGAAATCTGAGTGTACTGTGCAAGGTAGAAAGATGAACGGAAACGGCAACATGAACACCAAACTTCCAGTATTTGACGGTAAAAACTGGAATCGTTGGATGATCCAAATGCGTGTACTGTTCGGTGCTCAAGATGTTCTAGATCTTGTCACTGATGGTTATATTCCGGTAGCAGCAGATGCAACGGATGAACAGAAAAACGCGCAGAAGGAAGTAAGGAAGAAGGATCAGAAAGCATTGTTCTTCATTCATCAATGTGTTGATGTAAATGTGTTTGAGAAGATTGCAGATTCAACGACAGCAAAGGCTGCGTGGGACACACTGGTTAGATGTTATGGTGGTGACGCATCAGTGAAGAAGGTGAAGCTTCAGTCCTTGAGAAAGCAATATGAAAATCTCAACATGAAGAATAATGAGAAAGTTTCTGAATACATCTCCAGAGTGATTCTGATCACTAATGAGATGAAAGCGTGTGGAGAAACTCTTTCTGAAGAAACAATCATGGAGAAGGTATTGAGATCCCTTACCTGTCAATTTGATTACATTGTGGTAGCAATAGAACATTCCAAAGATCTGAGCACCATGAGAATTGAAGAGCTGCAGAGCAGTCTAGAAGCGCAAGAGTTGCGTTTAACTGAGAGAACTTCTGAAAGGGAAGTAGAGCAGCAGACTCTGAAAGCAACTTCTGATAGGAGGTATCAGAAGCAGTCAGAAGCCAGGAGAAGATCTGATGGTGGTCAGAAGTCAGAAAGCTCAACCTCTGATAGACAAAAGAATGCTCAGAAGGGAAAAGAGAAGTATGACAAGAAGAAAATCCAATGTTACTGCTGTAAGAAGTTCGGTCATTTTGCTAGAGACTGTTGGTCAAACAAGGAGAGAAAATCAGAAGAAGCAAATATAGCCAGAAGTTCTGATGACGAATCTGTGCTATTGATGGCCTCTGAATCTGATGATATGGATCTGATAGACTGGTGGTATATGGACACTGGCTGTTCAAATCATCTTACTGGAAACAAGAAATGGCTGGTTGACTTTGACTCTGAAAAGAGAACAAAGATCAGATGTGCTGATGACAAATATCTTAATGCAGAAGGTATGGGAAATGTCAGAGTGATTCTGAACAATGGGAAAACAGCATTGATTCAGAACGTATGGTATGTACCTGGCATCAGAAGCAATCTGATGAGTGTGGGACAATTAATTGAGAAAGGTTTCTCAGTTACCATGAAGGACAATCTTCTGAAGCTGTATGACTGCAATCAGAAGTTGATTATGGAGTCAGAACAGGGAAGGAATAGAACATTCAAGGTGAATGTCAGAACTGCAGACTCAGAATGTCTTAGTGCAACAAGTGCTGAGAAGGAGAGTGAGCTGTGGCACAGAAGATTTGGTCACTTGAATTTCAGAAGCTTAAAACATCTGAATTCAAAGAAGTTGGTACATGGAATTCCTGTAATTAAGAAGCCTGAAAAGTCATGCAAAGTTTGCATGGAAGGAAAACAACCACGATTGCCATTTGCGTCAGAAACTGCTCCAAGAGCAAAACATGCCTTGGGAGTTGTACATTCTGATGTGCGTGGTCCATTTCCAGTAGCATCGATTGGAGGGAATAAATACTTTGTGTTATTTGTTGATGAATTCACAAGAATGACATGGGTATCCCTTATTAAGTTTAAACACGAGGTGTTTGATGAATTCAAGAAGTTCAGAATGAAGGCTGAGAATCAGAGTGGTCAGAAGTTGAAGATTCTTAGAACTGACGGTGGAGGTGAGTATAACTCCAAAGAGTTCCAGAAGTTCTGTGAGGAGAATGGAATTGAGCATGAGGTTACTGCTCCTTATACCCCTCAACACAATGGTCTTGCTGAAAGAAGAAACCGCACTTTGCTTGATATGGTGAGAAGCATGCTAAAGGAGAAGAAGCTTCCTCAGAAGCTCTGGGGAGAAGCTGTTGCCACTGCAACGTATGTACTCAACCGATGTCCTACGAAGAAGTTGAAGGAAATAGTTCCAATACAGAAGTGGACTGGAGATAAGCAAAGTGTTAGTCATCTGAAGGTGTTTGGTTCTGTTTGCTATAAACATGTTCCAGAAGCCAGAAGACAGAAGCTGGATGATAGAAGCAAAGTGATGATTCTGATAGGGTACCACAGTACAGGTGCATACAAGCTCTATTGTCCAGAAACCAATAAAATTGAATTCAGCAGAGATATGATTGTGAAGGAATCAGAAGTTTGGAATTGGGAAAAGTCTCAATCTGATTCTGATGTTAGAACTTCTGAAGAAAGGTCAGAGTTCAGAATTTCTGAGGTTGGAGTAAACTCTGACGTTGATTCTGACTCTGATAGTGATCCAGAATCTGATGTTCCAGACTCTGATGTTCCAGACTCTGATGTTTCAGACTCTGATGATCCAGACTCTGATGACCCAGACTCTGATGGTAATCCAGATTCTAGTGGCAATTCAGACTCTGGAAATATGCCAGCCCCTGAAGATGGTCAAAGCTCTGGAGGAAGTCAACCATCTGAAGGTAGAAACTCTGAAGTTGAAGACTCTGAACAAGTTCAGAGACCACAAAGAGTCAGAAACATCCCCAGAAGATATGCAGAATTTGACATGCTGCAAGACACTGAAGTAGACTCTGAAGGAGAAGTTATTCAGTGTGCCATGTTAGTAGACTCTGAACCCATAAGTACATAAGAGGCTCTTAAGCAGAAGCTCTGGTTGAAGGCCATGAAAGAAGAACTTGATGCTATAGAGAGAAACAAGACTTGGAAGCTGACAGAACTTCCAAAAGACAAGAAAGCCATCAGCGTCAGATGGGTTTTCAAGCAGAAGTTAAAGCCAGATGGTTCAATTGGCAAACATAAAGCAAGGTTGGTAGCCAGAGGATTTCTACAGAAACCTGGGTTGGATTACTCTGAAGTGTTTGCACCTGTAGCAAGACATGAAACAATCAGAATGGTGATTGCAATAGCTGCTAACAGGAATTGGCCTCTGATGCATTTAGATGTAAAATCTGCATTTCTGAATGGTCCATTAGAAGAAGAAGTTTACGTGTCACAACCTCCTGGATTTGTGAAAAAGAATCAGGAAGGGATGGTGTACAGATTATACAAAGCTCTATATGGATTGAAACAAGCGCCCAGAGCTTGGAATAAGAAGATTGATTCTTTTTTCAAGAAGCAAGGCTTTCAGAAATGTGAGATGGAGTACGGTGTCTATGTTCAGCATACTTCTGAAGGAAATATGACTCTGGTATGTTTATATGTTGATGATATACTGCTGACTGGAAGTTCTGAACAGGAGATAGCCAAGTTCAAGAAAGTTCTGATGAATGAATTCGAAATGACTGATCTAGGCAAAATGACATACTTTCTAGGGATGGAATTCAGATACTCTGAGAAAGGTATCATTTTGCATCAGCTCAAGTATGAATTAGAACTTCTGAAGAGATTTGAATTGAAGAATTGTAAGATTGCTGTCACACCATCTGATACAAATCAGAAACTGGATTCTGACTCTGATGGAAAGGATGTGGACGCTACAACCTTCAAACAGTTGGTTGGTTCTCTGAGGTATTTGTGCAATACCAGACCTGATATTTGCTATTCAGTTGGGATGGTTAGTAGGTTCATGAGTAAACCTAAGTGGTCCCATTACCAAGCTGCTGTCAGGATTCTGAGGTATATCAAGGGAACTCTGAAGTATGGAGTATTATTTCCTTCTGGAAGAAAGGATGAGTCAGAACTTCTGAGTTATTCAGATTCTGATTGGTGTGGAGACAGAGTTGACAGAAGAAGTACGTCTGGGTACTTATTCAAATTTCTGGGAGGTCCCATTTCTTGGTGTTCCAAGAAGCAACCTGTTGTGGCGTTGTCAACTTGTGAAGCTGAATATATTGCAGGTGCTGTTACTGCATGCCAAGCTGTGTGGATTCTGAATCTATTGCAGGATCTGAAGATTAAAGTAAACAAACCTCTGAAGCTGATGATTGACAACAAGTCTGCAATCAATCTTGCCAGAAACCCAGTGTTGCATGGGAGAAGCAAGCACATTGAGACCAAGTATCATTTTCTGAGACATCAAGTTCAGAGGGGAGTGTTAGAAGTTGTACACTGCAGCACTCAGAAGCAGTTGGCAGATGTTCTGACGAAAGCTATCAAGACTGATCAATTTCTCAGATTAAGGGATGGAATTGGTGTTACAAGTTTTGATGGAATATGAATTAAGGGATGGTATTAGATTTAATTATTAGATTTAATTCATATTTAAGTTTGTTAGATATTAGATTTAAATATTAGATTTGATTCATATTTAAGTTTGTTAGATATTAGATTTAAATATTAGATTTGATTCATATTTAAGTTTGTTAGAGGCTTATAAATAGGGTGTCAATCATTGTAACTTTTAATCCTTTTTGTAGCCGTCATTCTCTTAATAGAATATTCATCTTTTATTCTACCTTTGCACCAACAATTTTATGGGTCAAAGCGGTTTGTGCCAACAGGCTGTGTTGGCCTCAGGTCTTTTGTGCTGGGATGAGTTGCAAACGTGCGATTTTCCACCTTTTTCGATTCAAATGCGTAATTCAATCTTACATTAAAAAAACACAAAAATACATAAAATCGAACTAAAATAGTGAAAATACACACACAAAAAATAGAAATAAAATAAGCTAAAAATATATAATTTTTTATGGAAAAAAAACTAAAAATATGACACAAAAACCACTTATCAAACCATTACATTCATCCTTTATTGTTAAGAATGATAATAGATAGAATAAGGATAGAGAACTATAGTACTCGCCCCAATATTCATTTTTACAGTACTATATCCGATGGATACAAATACAATTGTCATCCTTACTTATGATTATGATTAAACATAAAGTATATTTGTTTTTTATGCAACAATACTTTACTTTGCTCGATTTGTTTGAAAAATACTAATTTGAAAAAAAGTAATTATAATTTTTATTTATTTTAATTCAAGTGTATTCAAGCCAAAAGGCTAACGAACTCATAGGATATTTCTTAAATATATTAAATAAAAAAGTTTATATATAAAATTATATATTTATTTCTTAGCTAAGTATTTAATTTATATTCTTAAAAAAATATTTTTTATTTATATTCTTAAAACAAATATTTTATTTATATCTTCAATTTTCTTTTTTAAATTTGGTTAAACAATACATATTTTGTTTTAACATAATTAACTTATTTATGAAATATTACCTTAATTAACCAACTACTTAAAATTTTATAATACACAATCAATTATTTTTCTTCTAATTATATTATTTTACTAATATTTTTTATATATTTATCTTAATTTAATATCTTTAAATTTTAGTGTATATATATATATATATATATATATATATATATATATATATATATATATATATATATATATATATATATATATATATATATATATATATATATATATATATATATATATATATATAAAAGAAGTTTTGATCAATTTAAACACATAATTTAATTGTTTTCGTATACTACTAATATAAAATTGTGATTAAAATTATCAGAGAATAATTAAAAAAATTCAATGAAGTTGTAAAGCAATTTTATTTATACTCACATATAAGATAAGAATTAGTCAGACCGATTAATAAGGACCTACACGGTTCAGAATAAGAACATATCAGACCGACTAACAAGGACTTACGCGACTCAGGTCAGATTAAAATTTTAAAAATAGAAAAGACTTAAATTTTTATAAGTCTATTTAGTTAAAAAAAATTAAGTTACAAACAATAAAAAAAAATCTTTTATGAAAATAAATATGAATAAATTTTTTAAGAATTTATGAAAATAAGTTAAAAAATCTTATATAAATATTATAAGTTGTTTTTATAAATTCTCTCAAATAAATAGTATCACAAAACTTATACAATAAAAGTAAAGTCAAATAATTTAAAATAAACTTTTAATATTTTAATTTTTTAATCTATTTAACATTAGTTGAATTGTTTTTTACAAATATTCAAATGAATGAAGTAGACTAACAAACCAATAAGACTTGTGAAAAGACTAGATTTAAACTTAAAAATAAACATACTATAATCTACAAATTAGATTTAAATTTTGAATTTTTTAAAAAATCAGACTCAGATTTTGAAAAATCTAACTCGTATTTCCACTCTTAATCATGTAAAAGAAGTTGAAAGAGATAAAGAAATCTATTAAGGTAAGAAGATGATGACTAAATAAAGGTATAAGATATATGCAATTCATATGTATTTTTAATTCAAATGATTGTATCTTATTACTAATATTGAAAGTTCTCGATTTTAACAATAATAAAGTGTTCTCATCTGAATCATTTCCTATAATATAATTTAAAAACTATCGATACTAAAGGGTAAGAGTCGTAATGTTATTTGAGTGGGAAGTATACGAAAAATGTCCTCTTTTTTCCTTTTGTCTTCTCATACCTCTCTTTATATACTAGTTTATATCAAATCTGTGTCCATCAAATTTATTGATTCACAATTATAATCTTTACTCTCTTATATGTAAGAAATCATTTACTAGGAGTTAAGTTCCATAACTCTTTGTTTGAGATCCACCTATTATTACTAATAATACTATTTAATTTTTTTGTCTGCGAGATTGAGTGGACTCTTTTGAACGTGTATATATATATATATATATAAACATATTTTTGTTAGCATGACACATTGTTTTACAATAATAGTGCATTGCATATTTGCATCCACGTGAATATTTAGAGAAATCTATGGTTACTATATACACAACTAGAAACCAAACCAGCACATGTGCATGGTTACTGGTTTGGCAAAGGAAAAAAAACAAGGGTATAACAGTAAAGTAAATAGCAATGATTGAAAATATAGAAGAAATACAAGGGTAAAATGGGAAAACAATATAGTAGCGGTCTTTATCAAAGAGACCCGGTTTGTCTCCTCAGAAGTGGATCTTCGCACGTTACTAGTAGTACCAACGTAAACACACAAAAAAAACACTCTCTGTCTGTTTTTATTTTCATATGCTTTCTCTCCTCACCACCCATAAAATCAACAAAAACTCTAATCTTCATCACCAATAACACCTTTAACAACAAGAGTACTATACTGTACTACCTACTTATACTCTCTCTCTCTCTCTCTTGGTGTTACTTCATGATTGGATGTTCACAATTTGTGATTTTTTTGTTAAAAATTTGTTCTTTGGATTAAAACACAGAAAGGGTTGTTGTAATGTGAGCGTCCATTTGCAATGTAGTTAGGTAGTTATGAAAATCGATTTTTGTGCCGTTGCATTTGCTTTGATCTGCTTTTGGGGTTTGTGAAATTTTAAAAAAGGTTAATTTTTGATGATTTTTGGAGGAAATAAGGGTGACCCTTATGAAGAATTTGAACTGTTACAAACAAGTTTCTAAGAATGGAAAATCTGGGAGAGGATTTTCACTTGGGGAGTATCAAAGAGCAGTTTCTTGGTCCAAGTATTTGGTGACACCTGGTGCTGCTATAAAGGGAGGTGAGGAAGAAGAATGGAGTGCTGATATGTCTCAGTTGTTTATTGGATCTAAATTTGCTTCTGGAAGACATAGTAGAATCTATAGAGGGGTTTATAAGCAAATGGATGTTGCTATTAAGCTTGTGAGTCAGCCTGAAGAAGATGAAGATTTGGCTGCTTTTCTTGAGAAGCAGTTTACTTCTGAGGTTGGTTTGCTTCTCAGGTTGCGCCATCCAAATATCCTCACTGTATGTTCTTCTTTTGTTTTTTCATTCTTCTCTACCTGCATTTTTATTGTTTCTTTGATTCAGCTTTTAGCCTGAGAATATTGATTCTGAAGTTGTAAAATTGATTCTGTCTTTAGAATTTTGATTCTGTCAGTGTTTTCTGATTCCGGGCTTTATATGTTTTGAGACTTTTGCCCATATAATTGATTATTAGCCTTAAATTCATTTCAACTCACTCTTACAGGAATGTGCCATGTACATAAATTATTTTACATTCAACTCACTTTTAATCTTCATAATGAAATACGCACTTAGATATTGTTACTGATCAATGATTGAATATTTATAAGTGCTATGTGTTGGAGTGTGTGTTTGGAAAACTTGAAAATCACTGACAGAAGCCACAGATACCAGCTTCTCAAAATCACGGTGAAAAGGGAATGTTCTTTGAGTGAAGTTGAATGCTGCTAACTTTTATTGATCATGCAGTTCATTGCCGCTTGCAAGAAACCACCGGTTTTCTGTATAATCACCGAATATTTAGCTGGTGGTTCATTGAGAAAATACCTTCATCAACAAGAACCACATTCGGTTCCACACGAACTCGTTCTGAAATTAGCACTAGACATTGCGAGGGGAATGCAATATCTTCATTCCGAAGGAATACTTCACAGGGATCTCAAATCAGAGAATCTTCTCTTAGACGAAGACATGTGTGTAAAAGTAGCTGATTTTGGTATCTCATGTTTAGAATCTCAGTGCGGAAGTGCGAAAGGATTCACCGGAACGTACCGTTGGATGGCTCCAGAAATGATCAAAGAAAAACACCATACCAAAAAAGTGGATGTTTATAGTTTCGGTATCGTTCTTTGGGAGCTTTTAACCGGATTGACTCCGTTCGATAACATGACACCAGAACAAGCAGCATTTGCAGTTTCATACAAGGTTTGTACCGTAATTTACTTCGATTCGAAACAAAACATTCCCCTTTCTTCATCACATTATTCATAACAACATGCATTGTTTTGTTCATGCATTTGAGCATATGGTGTTTTTGATGGTTAATTTGTTACGTATCTTTCTTGAACGTGTGGGGAGTGGGCAACAATCATTCTTTGTCTGTGATCTTTAGAAGATCATGTGGTTATGTTTGTGTTTGAGATTTGCCTATATAAGCTAGACACATAATTAAAGTACTTGTATAATCAAATTACTAGTGGTTTCTCTTATTTTGTGTGTGACATTTAAATGATTGAAATACTTTATGCTAGCAGCTTTATGTGAGTCAATTATTGCGCCCACTTTGCCTCAGAGCCGTCTTTGAGGGCATGTAAGACGGACTACTGCACAAAGTCCAAAATTTGTCACGGTTAAATAGTGGTCTTATAAAATATTGTCACAGTTAAATCATGGTTATCTGATGCCAACAAATATAAGGGATTTGTATATATATTTTATTCATTGAGCAATGATATTGAATTTGATTAATTATGATATTTTTTCGCAGAATGCAAGACCACCATTGCCATCTGAATGTCCTTGGGCATTTAGTAACCTGATCAACAGATGTTGGTCAAGTAATCCAAACAAAAGGCCACATTTTGTCGAAATCGTTTCAATATTGGAGCGATTTGCCACGTCACTTGAACGAGATTCAGAGTTTTTCTCGACTTACAAACCGCGACCGTCTAATTCAATTCTGGGTTGCTTCCCTAAATGTAAGGCTCGCCAAAAATCTGTTACTTGCAAAGCAAAGCAGTAGATGCTACTACTCTAGCACTAGAAGCTTTTCATGTTATGTGCATTATGTGAAGAATTGTGTTATATTGAACCAATGAACAAAAAATTTGTTCAGTTATAAATGCAATTCTGTTCTAGTTTAATCAATATTTTTAATTTAAATATTATGGTTAACAGAAATAAATTTTCAGTAATGATCAAGTTAGAGAATCTAATATTTGCCTCCATAAAACTGTAAATTATTGATGGATATAGAAAATTCTCAATTCTCATTTTCGTGAGCACTATCACTACTGTTATTCCAAAGTCTTTCAGTTCCAACTCTCATCCATTCAATCTTATTTTATTAATCAATTCTGGACATTCCTGACATTATGTTATGATATTTGACGAACAATTGGTGATGTTAGTGTCTTCACTTTCTCACATTCTTCAGGTTAGTAAGATGCATTTATTTTCTTTTTAGTAGGATACATTCATTTATCTTCATTACATTCCTTCTTTGTAGAGTTCTTGGATTTTTTGGGATTGTGTTAGCTTTGGAGGTATGAAAATTACTATCCGAAGATCTTTTTTTGGACAAAGAGATTGCATGATTGAAAGTTAATCTTTGCAATTAATCCGTTTTCTAGTTAATTTTTTATTATTGCATCTCGAAAAATACGATTTTATGAGCGCGTCGCACGCTCGCGAATGACTAACAGAGTCGCCATCGAATTTTATTTATTCTAAAAAGGAAAAATGAAAATATCGATAAAACCCTTAAAACAACGATAATGATATGGTCGTCGCAACCAAATTGGGTTCAGGAGTCGATTACGCAATGAAGATGTATTAGTATCCCTCATATCTTTTGTACTCAACGGAAACCGTTTAGGTAATTTTGCCCATAAGTGTTAGTTAAAAAATGTTTGCTTTCTCAAGTTATTAAAAGGAAAAAGAATAGGACCAAAAGGTGAATTTTTTTATTAGGGTGTCTGACGAGACTTTGAATCTCGCTCTTACGTATCTCCGAGTGCAATGAAGAACTCAAGGCTACGTAGTTTTAGGTAAAAAATATTTGTATGTGAGTAGATTTTAGCGAAATCTGTTATGTCACAATCGACAGAAAACATTGCTTACCCCCAAACAGTTAAAGGAGATGGCATTTGCATCACAACATAATGGATTTCAAGTATCAACATTAGTGGAAAAACGTCACTTATCTCACTTGCACATATGTGAACGAAGTGTTTTTTTTTGCATCGTCTCGAGACGAAACTACTTTCATTTTTAAAAAAGAGTTTGAAGGTGAAAGTCAAAAGGAAAAATAGTTTGAATGTAATATATTTTTGGGTGAAGACAAACGTTCGGATGGTCGAGATATCCATCTCATATCCTAACCCTCGGGTGCTCGTGAGTTACACCACATTCATTTTTCATCTTATTTGCGAAAGAGTTTGGTATATTTTAGGTATTTTTGGTTGGACAACGAACATTCGGATGATCGAGATATCCATCTCGTATCCTATCCCTTGGGAGCTTGTGGTATACATCACGTTCCTTTTTCGTCCAATTTTAAAAGAGAAAATGATTTTCGACGTCGGTTGCATTGAGTTTTTTTATAGGGATGACGAGCGTTCGGATGGTCGAGATATCCATATCGTATTTTAACCCTTGGGAGCTTGTGACTTAGACCACATTCATTTTTCATCCTTGTTTATTAAAAGATATTAGATAATGATTGAGTGTTTTTGTTTTTTATTTGAAAAAATGCACACGATGTTGATCGAGATTTGTTTGCCATTGTATAATGATTTGAAATGAAATAAGGTATTTATTTAAGAAAAGGATTTGATATTGACCAAATTGATTTTTGTTCAGACTAATTTGTTTTGTTAGTTTTGAAAAATGCTCTTTATGTTGATCAAATTTTTTATTGAGATTAATTACTATACACTGTCAGTGTAAAAAGTTTTACACCGTCGTTTCATCACCATCACCCGTTTGTATTACTTTATAGATTTTTAAAATAAAAGTCAAACTTCTTTTAATATCCAACGTCTATAATTAAGTGATGGTGTAAAACTCTTTTACACTGACAGTGTATTTCAATTAATCTCTTTTTTATTTATTCTAGAAAGATTAATTTTATTTGATCAATTATTTAATTAGTTCAACTAAATTATCTAAAATAAAATAAAAATACAAACAAACAAATAAATAAAAATTACAATAAAAGAGATGGAAAAACATTTATCATTTAGAAAATAAAGAAAAATAAAATAAAACAAATAATAATAATAATAATAATAATAATAATAATAATAATAATAATAATAATACAAAACTATCCATCAAAATAATATAAAGAAAACGGTGACCTTTTTTAAAAGGAAATTTATTTACAAACAAAAAATAATAATATATTTTTTGTCCTTTTGAATAAGTTTTTTTAATTAATAAAATTAATTATTGGCAAAATAAAATGAGATTATTTTTTTTAAATGATTGGTATTTTTTAATCTAACTTTAAATATACTAATGCCTAATTAATTAAAAAATAAACAAAATAAAAACATGAAAAGATAAAATTAAAAATTAAAAAAAATGATGAGACAAAAGTAATCAAACAAAATAAAGCCCAAAAGAACAAAGGAAAAGAAAAATCAAAGGGATGTGCTAAAAGCAAACCTAGGGGTGCAAGGAGCTGTTGGGCGAAGGTCTAAAGGCCATTTAAGCCCATCTGGAGTCAACTTCGTTAACTCACCAAGGGCATTAGATCAACGTACTTGCAAATGAAAAAAAATCCAAAGGTGAAGGGCGCGCACCCACCAGTTTAAAGGTGGGAATTACTCATGGAATTCCTGGTTGACTGGAGGTTAGTCAACAAGACCAAAGGCTCATAGGGAGCCACTTGGCATACACCGGGAGATGGAGAGATAAAGTATAAACATGTTTCTTGAGAGGGGATAATTCATTTGAACTCTTCTCTCTCTCTCTCTCTCTCTCTCTCTCTCTCTCTCTCTCTCTCTCTCTCTCTCTTCTCGTTGAGTTCCCTCAACATTCTCCCTTGTCTCCCCCAAGATCATAACATCAGGAAGCCCTACACCGCAGTCCTCTGCCCCAAGAAACGCCCTCAAACCCAATTTCCGGATGAGCTTCAACTGAAAACTTCAATCTTCATCAAAAAAATTCCAGAAACCCAACAACACTCATCAAACCCTAAAAAGGCCAACGAAGACCTAACCTCAAATCTTCTTTTAATCACGTTTTCTAAAACCAAAATCACCCAAAACCTTCTTATCTCACTAAACCAAGACCACCCCTAAACTGAAACCCTAAGTTCAAATCTAAAACAAACAAAAAACATAACCTAGTTTAAACCTCATCTAAACATCAATTTGAAACCAAAATAAACAACAAAAAGCAGCATGAGTTCGAGCCAATAGGAAAAAAAAAATCAAAACCTAAGTCTCAAAATGATCCAATCTGGTTCAAAAATCACAACGTCAAGCAAGACGTCAGCACACACATGCAACAAGCAAAATAAAAATAGGAAGGGATCAAGATGTTACCAATCGGATATTACCGATGTGAAGCCCACACATGTAAATTCCTCTTTTTTACTCTGCTTCTTTAAAAATCTCTTCTCTTTCTCCTTCTTTTATTTGGATTTGTTATTAGTGTTGTTGTGTTATAGAGATATTTAGGTCTAGCTTAGGTCACCTTAATCATAGCTTCAACGTGAAGCTCTGAAAATGTGTAGGTAGTGAGCTTTGAGTGAGTGAGTGTTAAGGAATTTTGGTGTTGCACTCTCAGTAGCTGTAGATTCTTTAGGGTTTTTTGTATTGTTTCTCTTGTGTTTTTTCAGTAGTTTTTTTTAATGTGTATCAGTGTGTATGAATTTTTTTCCTCTGAATGTGTGTGTGCAGTGAATGATTTTATAGTGAGAATTGGTAAGGGATTTGATACTTGTGAGCGCTTGAGGTTGAGAGATATTTCTCTCGTCCCAAGTGTGTGAGTTGAGGAGAGGATAATGATAAATTTTATTATACTATTAGTGAGCTATTAGGAGAGGAACAATCCCACAATTTGTGGGATTTTTAGGTAGTGGAATAGAGGATTTCGAGTGTACTATCCATGTTTGGTTCAAAAGAGGGAAGGGGAGGGGAAGAGAGTGATTTTAATTAAAAATATATTTGGTTCACAAGGGGATGGGATAAAATTTATTAATAATTTACATTTTTATCTTTATGATATTCAAAAAGTGAAAATTTCATAAGTATTTTTTTGGTAATAACATATGCATAAATAATTAAAAAATTTATATTTTTGAGTGATTAAAAAAGTTATAACTCACTACATAATATTTTTTAAAAATTGAGTACACTTGATTCATAATAAAACTATGTATTGATAATAATTTTTAAATCATGATGAATCATTTAATAAAAGAAATACATACAATCACTTATTACTAAATTGATATAAAAATAAATAATAGTATAACAAAATTAGAAGAAAAAAAACGAATCTTAGTAAACATAAAAATAAAAAACTATAAAAAAAATCAAAAAAATGAAGTGGTTATAATTTATATTAAATAACAAAAATATGAAAAATAATTTGAAGGTTGAGAATATTTATAATAAATTGATGGAAGCACCAAAGAAAAATCGCACAAAAGAGAAGCAGTAAACGAAAGAAAATGAATAATACTAAAATACTAAAATAAAACGGAGGATATTTTAGTAAATTTAATAATTTTTTAAATATCAAAGTTCACATTCCTTCCCCTTCAAATTCCCCCGATTTGGGGATGCAAAAAGTGTGTTTTGGAGGGATTTTGCTCCCGTCCCTTCCCTTCATAAATTTTGAATCAAACACATTTAATTAGAAATATTCTCTCCCCTTCACTCCCATCCATTTACCTCGAACCAAACACACCCTAAGGATGCATAGGATTAAAGACATGGTTGACTTTCTCTTGACTTTATTGATGAATGAGAACCAATCACTACTACATAAAACACCTATCACAACGCATAGAAGGAATTTTTCTTCTATGAGTCAATGCATGGCTTTATAGGTCGATGCATAATCCATGTTTTCAAAAATCATATGTCTCTGGCTTTCATAGGTCGATGTATGAAGTTCTATAGGTCGACTTATAACTTCTTTTTGTTGAAATTTTTTGTTATTCTTTGCAGGATTCTATTATATTCCCTCTTTCTCACACACAATTAAATACATTCATGCATCTCATTTCACATTATTGAAACCTGAAAATATACAAGGATTTCTCTTCATCTTCATTCTTCTTCTTAGCATACATTCAACAATTACACACAATCATTATTATTGAGTGATCTAGATTGAGAGTGATAACGTCCAAGTTAGGGTTTGTAAAATCTTAATTGGGTTGAGAATCTTTGGGGATTTCATTGATGAAACCAATTGGGGTTTTCCCTCAAAGATCGGGATTGATTTGGGTTTTTTTCACAACCATCATGTGATTGGATTCAGTCGAGTGAAAGCCTTGAAGAACGATGGTGTCTATCAAGGGAGTAGTGGTAACCGGAGGATCACTCGAAGTTCTTGGGTCACTTGATCTTGCTTAAGATCAAGGGGAAATAAGAGGATAAGATCGACATCAAATACTGAATTTGAGGGTTTGCATTACTATTTTTTCTCTTGTATAACATTTTGCAAAAGGTTATAGTAACTATCTCAATTCCCATTTGGAATTAGGGGCAGACGTACTCATAGCGAGGTCGATTAGGGAACTGCCTAAACAAATCTTCTCTCTCTCTCTCTCTCTCTATTTTACATTTGGTATTATTTTGAATTAAGTGTGCAATAGTTAATTGCAACAAATTTCTAAGTGTTGAATTGTTTTTCAAACTGCTTTTGTGAAGAGAATTGCAATATAACAATTGCAATTAGATTCCACCATTATCAATACATATAGAAATTCTGCTTGGTAATCATTGCACACCAAGTGTTTGACAAATTTCTCAAGTCAATTTTGTCAACTTGTTTCATTGGAAATAGTTTATCAAAGTGTTATAAAGTTTAAACATGTTTTAGAAAATCATATTGATTCTAATTCTCATTTTGACATTGTATTAAACTTAACACATTACAATTTAGACACATATCATGTCCTTTTTGTTAGATGATAGACAACGATCTAGAGGGGAGGGTGAATAGATCCCAAGTTAAAAACTTGAACAAAAAATATTTAAATTTTTTTATGGCGTAGTGGAAGTGATCCAGATCGAATCGTCTAACCAAACCGCAATAAAAAAACTCGAATATGCATATATTGAATCAAAGTGATGATAATGATAACAAATTAATCATAACACTTTTAATCACAATCACTTTAATGCAATACTAAAAGTAGAGACTATTCCCAATGATAAAATACACAAAAATACTATTGAGAAAACTTATCAAACACCTTGTATGCAATCGATTTCATTTAGAATCATGTATGATTCTGTTGATTTTCAAATCCAATCACAATCTAATTGATTGTGATCTACTCAACAAAACCTCTTTCGAGATATTATTAAAAAGTTTAGCCAAACGTATTGACCACACAATCGATGAATTCAACAATTTGCAACTGAAAAATAAAGGAGATATAGAGATAGATAGATAGATAGAGAGATATATAGATAGATAGATAGATAGATAGATAGATAGATAGATAGAGATAGAGAGAGAGAGAGTACACAAGGATTTGTTTAGGCAGTTACCTAATCGGCCTTGCTATGGGTACATCTGCCCTCAATTTGAACTCGAATTGAGATAATGAAATAAACCTTAATTTGTAAAAGTTGAATACAAGAGAAATGTAGCAATACAACCCTACAAACCCTAAGTTTGATGTTGTTTCTAACACTTTCTCTTCCCTTGATCTGAGCTTGATCAAGCAACCCAACAATGCCAATTTGATTCACTGTCTCACGTTACTCCTTTGCAAGAACCTTCCTTTTTTCAAAGCCTTCACTCGATCCAATCCAAATCGGGAATTTTTGTAACCCAAGATTTACCAATATGATCCACCGTCCTACACTTCTCCTTTGCAAGAACCTTTAGTTCTTCAAAGCATTCACTCGATTGGATCCAAATTGCATAACCTTGTGCAAAACCTTCAAATCCCTAATTGATCTTGAAGGAAACCCCCAACTTAGTTTTCTTATTCGAAACCCTCAAAGATCTCAACCCATTTTACAATTCAATCAACCTGAATTGGATGTTATCAACCGATTCTAGATGATACCTAAATAAAGAATGATTATTTGTAGTTTGTTTGTGTGTATGTATATAATGAGGTTGAAAATGATGAGAACACTTTGAAATCCCAATTTTGTGTAGGTTTACTCTAGAAACTTCCTATAAATGATGCACGCATTAAGTATATATGTGTATGAAAGTTGGAGGAAAAATAAATATAAAAGATTTAAAAAGGAATTCCAATTTTCAATATTTTTAATGCATGTGTCGACCTATGCAGGTCATGTGTTGATCTGTTTGATGCATGTGTCGACCTGTATAGGTCATGTGTCGACCATTAGAGGCAGCACATCAAATAAAAGATACAAGCTTTAAAAACGAGGTACATGTGTCGACATATAGCTCGTATGTGTCGACACATATATTTTTTTTTCTTTTATGTGCCGACCTATAGCAAGCATGTGTCGACACATATAATGTTTTCCCATAAAAACTTGCTTTTCATGCATGAAACCTTTTCTAACTCATCTCAAAATATTTTTATGCTTCATAATCCTAATATGCACATTAAGACTCAGAAGATACCGTACAATATTATACATAAACACTAAAGTATCCTAATTTTGACATCATACAAAATACTTCTAACAGAGAGTTGCACTCATACTTTCGATAACGGGTTCAGATAGACGAGTTCTCATTCTGAAATCGTTGTTGTAAATCCATAGATTTTTTTTTAAAACTGAATTTTAATTTCTGATTTTTTAATTGGGGATCTATTCACCCCCTCTAGATTTTGTTGCCCTTGTCTAACATGAGGACCATCTGCCGACAAATGAGGGGTTGCCACATGGGACTTGTCACTACGTAAAAAATACATAGTCACCATTGGATTTTATTTATTCCAAGGAAATGGAAAATATCGAGAAAACCCCAAAAGAATGGTCATCGCAACCATGAACATATTCAGAAGTCAGCTATACAAGGGGAATATATTAACACTCCTCACATCCATCGTACTCGATTGGAACCATCTAGATTGTCTCTTGCTTGAATGGGTGTCGTTATCTTAATACTTACTTGCTAAAGGGGAAATATGTGGTTTTTTATTAGTGTGCTCGCCAAGGATTTAGGCCCTCGTGCCTACATATCCTCATTCGTGCAATAAGGGAGTCAGAGCCTCGTAGTTCATGGTAAAAATGCTTGTGTGTTGGTTGTTTTTACCTTGAAAAGGGATTCTCAGAGTGATGCCCTAAGGCGCAAAAATATAGTTTGATGAGTTGATGTTGTTTTTATGGTTTAGTGAAAAGGTTATTTATTTGAATTACACTAATACATTGAGTGTGCAATCCTGATCATATTTTATTGTGTTTTGAATTTCATTTGAGAAAAGGTTGTTTGATGTTGGATCAAGGATTTGTTTATTGCTTAAGAAATATGGTGATGATCCTAACTCCTAAGGTTGGCTAACAAGCAACAACAAAGAAAGGAAAGCAAGGAAAAAAGTACACCAAAGTGAGGAGGGGGTACATGAAAATACAAGGGAACAATGCGAGAAATAAATGGTCTAGTTGTAATGTAGCCCAAGAGAAAGCCTTGTGTGTGCATTGTGTCCTAAGCTAACAAATGGATAATGGAATCAACATGTCTCCCTAGGGTAATGCCATGAGTGAAAACCATTCTTGCAATAAAAGATTACAAGTCCAAAGAAGCTCCAAGTTGCATAGGTCAATCATAAAAGTCCAAGGTCCAAGCAAGGGTCCTAACAAGTCCTCTAAGCCTCTTCATTAAGCCTCACAAAGAAGATTAAGTATTTTTGGTCTTTTCCATTTTTATCATATTTTTGTTCTTTTTCATATTAGATGACAAGATGAAGTCATAACAAAGATGTATAAAGCTGAAGTAAAATGATAATGATGATGAATAATAGTTAGAATACACAAAGTAAAGAAATAAATTGCAAGAATTTAAATGACATGAAATTAACTTGCAAGAAAGTAGAAGTTAGAAGTTAGCATTGCATAATGTAAAAGTTAGAAGTTAGGTTAAAAGAATAATCACTTGAGGACCATCTATCAACAAATCAAAGGACCCAAACATATGCCTCTCCAAGGGATAATCTATCAACAATTAAAAGTGCCAAAAATGATCAATCGATCATTTTTCAACAAGTTTGAATTGAAGAAGATTGAATCAACCAAAGGGATTCATCTATGGATGATTTGAGATGATAAAAATGGATCAACCAAGCAATCAAAAGATGAATAAAAGTTGAAATAAAAAGAATTAAAAGTTATTAGTTAGATTGAAGGGAGTTAACATTGCAAGCAACAAATAAGATTAAAATCAAATTAATATGCAATTAATCAAATTATTAAAATAAAAATAAAATGAAGACTAAATTGCAAAATAAAATAGAATTACTATTGGATTAAAATGCAATTAATCAAATTATACTACTAATAAAATGAAAATTAAATTGCAAAATAAAATATAGAATTAAAATTGATTTCAAATGAAATTAATCAAATTATACTATTAATAAAATGAAAATTAAATTGCAAAATAAAGGAAAATAAAGAAATAAAGAAATAAAACAATTGATGAAAATAATAGGAATAAAATCAATAAAATAAAAAATGTGAAATTTAAAGAAAATTGAATTAAAAAAGAAAAGAAAAGAAAACAATTAAAATAAAAACAAGAAAATAGAAAATAAAATGAGAGGAGGGGTGTGAACTGAAATCAGGGGTCCAAACAACATTGCAAGTAGGCCCAGGGCACTAAGGCCCATTACCAAAGTCAGTGTTTGACTGAAAAACAAGGAAGAACCCCCATCCCATCAGATCCATTGGATATGATCCAAAGGTTCACACACGTTGCATAATGGACTAATCATGACCACTTGATCTGAATACTAAATAAAGTAATCCATATGGATGGACCAGATCTACGGAGAACACGTGGTCCAAGTCAAACATGACCTCATGAAGTCTAATCAGCAAAGTCATTTCAGTTAACCAATCAGAAGCAGGCAAGTGGAAGATACATGTTTGTTAATTCAAATAAAAACGGAAAAAATGGAGGGAGAAGCTCGTGAAGAGCTTCGTCTTCAACCTCTAGATTTCAAAAATCCATATCCTGCAACTCGTAATTTTAGGTGAAATCAATTATAAATTCCACTATGTCTTCACTCATTGTTGCAAACTCCACACTCATGAGCCATTGATTGGTCTTGAGTGTGGAGAATTCGAGATCAAAACAAATGAACACTCAACCCTATTTAAAAAATTAAATTCCAACGGTGCAGTAATTGATGTTCAAAGGTTAGGGAAAATGTTCAGCACACAACTATGAGTAGACTGGTAACTTGTTTGGATTGAATTGATCACGTTTTCTTCCTTGCTGGAAAATTGTTCAAATAAAGATTCTGGTGGATGCGTAGAGCTCCGATATGGTGGTTTTATCTACTTCTTTCGATCCAGTTAACTTTAATGGTGATCAATGAAGGTGTTAGGATGCTTAGAGTGAACTGAAAATGCTCAAATTGCTCTGACTATATGCTCTGTTTTGGTGAAGGTGTAGTGTGATCTTGGTAGTGTTTAGATGGCTCTTAAGCATGGAAAAATGGTGCAACCCGATCCTCTATTTATAAGGAAGGTGATAGGGAGTGATTTATGATTAATTGAGGTGTGTCGCATCTATAAAAATACGATTCCTCGCGATGGTCGCGGAAAAAATTGCGTTCGAACAGAGTCGCCATCGAACTTTATTTATCCCAACAAAGGGATAGGAAAATATCGATAAAACCTTTAGGAAATGGAATAATGGTCGTCGCAACCATATTCAGGTTCGGGAGTGGATTACGTAAGGGGAAGGTATTAGCACCCCTTACGTCCGTTGTACTCAACGGGAACCTTTTAGTTCTAATTTGTATTTCGTGTGTTAATTTATGTTTGTTTGTTATCTTTGGGATATAGAATGTTGAGAATAAAAATGGATGAGAACCTCAGAAAGGAGAAAGGGGAGGTTTTTTTATTAGTGTGCTCGCGAAGATACAACAATCTCCTGCCTACGTATCCTTATGGTATAATAAGGAAATCAGAGCATTCCTAGTTCGGGGACTACTGTTGGTTGGTATCTTTTAGTGAACGACTTTTTAGATCGCGTTCTAAAGGCTAAACGTTGGCTTGTCTACTCTCGGCAGAGGCTTAAGCACTAGTTTGTTGTGCGCATTAGAAAGGATTAAACAATGTTCTTTCTGAAAAGAGTTTTGGCCAGACGAGGGTGACAAGTTGGATTAATATGTTGGATATTTTGATTGGTTTCGATCGCACGAGGGCGAGAAAAGATAGATTGGTTGTGTTGAGATTTTTGGTTGGATGACGATTACTCGGATGGTCGAGTAAGACAACTCGTATCCTAACAATCGGGAAAAGGAATAGAAAACTCTATACCACTTTCTTTTTCATCCTTAATTATAGAAAGGATTTGATAATAATTAAAGTGTTTTGAATGGATGACGAATACTCGGATAATCGAGTAAGACAACTCGTATCCTAATAATCGGGAAGAGGAATAGAAGACTCTAAACCGCTTTCTGTTTCATATGAATATTTATGAAAATAAGGTTGTATATGGTGGATGTATTTTTAGAATGAACGACAAGTACTTGAATGGCTGAGTAAGACTACTCATATCCAAGCATTTGAGAAGAGGAATTGAAAACTCAATACCATCTCCCTTTTCGTACAGTTTATTATGAAATGATTTGACTTACGATATAAGTTGGTGGAAAAATGACAATTGTTCGACTGACCGAGTAAGAGAACTCGTATTCGTCCAATTGAGGAGAGAAGTTGAAAACTCAAAGTCATCTCCTTTTTCATTTCATTGTCATGAAAGTGTTTTGATTTAATCGGGATTTGGAAGTTTGTAGAGGAACGACAATTATTTGACTAACCAAGTAAGAGAACTTGTATTCAAATAATCGAGGAAAGAAATTGAAGACTCAAAGTCATCTCCCTTTTCGTTTCTTATTATAAGATGATTCGATTGGTTTGTACTTAAATGATTTAGAAATGACGACCATTTGACTAACCGAGTAAGAAAACTCGTATTCAAATAATCGAGGAGAGGAGTTGAAAACTCAAAACCATCCCCCTTTTCATTTTCAAATGAAGTGTTGTTTAGATGTGATTAAGTATTTTAATTTAACTTTCGATGTAGGATCGAGGTTTTAAAATTTGCGTTCTTGTGAATGAATTGAATTTATTTGGTGAATAATCCATTTAATCGATTAATTAAAACCGAATAGGTCTCATTGTAAGAAAGCCCAAGAGTAAGCCATGTGAGGTTGATGACGATGCTTTAAAAAGCAATCGACTTACAAAGGTATTTGAAAAAATGGCTCGATATTTGAATCGAGAATTGTGTGATTTTTGAAATTGAGTTTGAATGATTTGGAATCGATGAAATCGAAATAGTTTGTTGTGATTGCAACGCACCACCCATGTGAAACCGACAATTCGTACCCATGAATAATAAAACATAAAGTGATAACTCATACAAATCTCTAAAGTGAATAATTTTATATTATGTAATAAATATTGATAACGTCATGTGTTAATCAAAATTATGTTAAATGATGAGTAATAATAGTGCCACATATTAATTAATTTAAATCGTGTATTAAGCTAATAGAATACTAATTAATAACAAGGATCAAGCTTTAATTCAAATGAAACCTTAATCATGACCCATATTGACTAAAGAAAATAAAAAGTAAAAACTGTAGTTTAAAAAAAAATGGGGGTGGACCAAATTTCTATTTATTGAAAATATTAATTTTAAGTTGCCTTATTATTTAATTGATAATTTAGCAACCTAATTAACTAATTAACAAAAAAATTACTTGAATTTCACTAATTAATTAAAATTAATTATTAAGATTAATCAATAAAGAGATTCCATCGACATACTTGAGTTAATTAAGTTTGCGTAATCAAAACTAAGTAATTGATAAAAATTGATTAATTAATTAATCTTGCTATCCAAGAAAAACGACCTTAATTATAATGAACATAAGAATAGATCATAAGTAACATGACAGTAAAAAAAACAAGACCACAACACCCATAGAGAAACTAACCATATGACTTTGAGTATCAAATGTATACAAGCATCAGATTCGTTCTCACTACAAATGACATGCCATTAAAATTTAAAGCTCACAACATTTGCATTCTATAGAATTATTATCAAAAACTAAAGAGTCTTACAACTAAATTCATATTTATTCATATCATGCATCAACTCTAACAAAGAGGAAAAACGAAACAAAAACTAACAGCCCCAAAAATCAATTATAGTGATGCTAAAATTGACATGATGACTCATAAACCTTACACCTGCGACATTGTTACTAGTGTCGACTATCCATCATCATAAATCTGATTTAGACCGGAAATGTAAAACACAACAGCACATAAATCATTCACAGCATTTCGAGGTGTAATGGCTATACTTAGCTTATACATAGGTATGCATTAAGCACTGAATCGAAGGCATTTATATGCAAAAACTCATCATAAAAAAAAGCACAACAAGCATTAAACTAGTTTTAATAACCTGTGTTCTAACCAAAAATTGTAATTGGGACGTCAATGTAATCGACACAATGACACCACAACACACACACACGCTGCTAAGTGAATTATTGCACTGAAGCAATCAACAAAAACAACACCACAACCAATACACAACAACTGCGCCGGGTCGAAGACGAACAAACTTTCGATAACCAAAATACAGCATACGACAGTGAAGTTTGTAATTGTTTGACAGAAACAACCATATGATTAAATCAGATTGAAACACCATAATAAATACGTTCGAAGAAAATTAAAATCGTTACCAAAATGCAAATTACGTTGCTGATACGCTTGTCGATGTCGCCATTGAGCTTCTGCAGCATTGTCATAGTATAATTTGTGACTTTCTTTGAGCACATCGATCGCTAACATCGACCCTTTCCACATCTTCAAGCTATTGCGGCTCCGGCGTTGCTTCGTATTACTCCATTCGCATACGACAGAGTAATCATACTCCAACCTGCACAAAAACGGACAACATCCACACAGGGTATCATGAGGATTCGAAATCGCCAAACAGAGTTGGGTCGACGGTGTGATTTCAGTTCACCGTTGTGTAGAATTTCTAGAGGATAGGGTTTTAGATGGCGGCAAGCTCGGCTGTGAGTAAAAGTGGTGAAGGGAAACCGTGCTTTGTGAAAATGTGAAGAAGTGGGTTATGGCGGACGTAAAGCTTTCACCGGAGGTTGTCGCGTGAAGGTCGGTTGTAGTGTTGTGACAGCGAAGTTGACTTTGGATTCGATGTCGAAAGAAGAAGAACGGCGGAGGTGGTTTGGATTCGCCGGTGATGTTGATGTGGGTTTCGACAACGATGAAGATTACTGTGGCGGAAGATGTTGTTTGAAAGTGTAACAAAGGGTGGAGCGATGATGCGGTGACGTAGTGGTAGTGGAGGTGGATGGCGTCAAAGTTAGAGACGACGTCGAAAGTTATTTTGTTGAGGGGTCGCCGGAAGTTGAAATGGAGGGTCGTTGTGTGGAGATTTTCGGCGGATGTTGGTGATGGTTGTTCCGCGAGGATGAGGGTTTTTATGGCGGAGGGTTAAGGTTGTGTTTCTGTGTGAAGAATAAGCTTCTTTTCTTTCTCTTTTTTTGTTTCTGTTTTGACAGATGAGAGCGTGAGGTACTGAATGGAGAGAGAGTCTAGTAGCCAAGAGAGAGGGATAACGTGTCCTTTTTATTTATTTCTTTTCCATGTTACCGTTGGAAGCTTTTTTTTTCTCTTTTCCATCTTACCGTTGGAAGCTATGCATTGGAGAGAAAGAATTTTTTTACTTATTTTCAAATTTTCTTAAATAATAATATTAATTAAATCCTAATTTTGATTGGATTAATGGGATAAATATGGATGGCTAATAATGGCCACTGATTAATTTGAACCGATGGTTTGGATTGAATCAGAGAAACACACCAGAAACACACACTATTTAAATAAATCAAAATGCATATAATGCCTTTTTTAGATGATTTAATCGATTTAAAACAATTTAAATCAATTGAATCAAATAAAATTCACAACTTTTTAAACAATCATGATAAAATTAAAATAATAACATGGAAAATTCTATTTATTCAATCTGACTATTTTGACGAAAGAACAAAATTAAAATGACTAAAAATGAATAAAAGTTGGGCGAAAATTTGCTCGAAAAATTAAATCGGATGCATGAAAATGATCAGTGCGAAATATATTTATTGAAAAAATACAGCGTTTCTTTAAATTCTGAAATAAATTTGCATCGGTTAAAAGACTCAGGCGGGTCAAAATGCAACCGAAACAGTCGCTGAAAAATATAACGGGCACACCAGTTTAAACTACATGAACCGTATGTAAATAATACTGGCGTCTGCAATTTTAAATTTGAAACTTTTTATCTGCTGATTTTGTCCGTACTTGCGAAAAGATTCAACCGATTTGTCTGTATTTTCAAGAATTTATTCTGACTGATATTTTAGGTTTTATTCATGATGAAATGCATGTCATGCTGTGCGTATGGTGCAAATTAAAATAGAATCAGATTTACGAAAATTTAAATATGGCCGGACAAAATTGGGGTATGACAAGGTGGAAATCGTGTGATCTGAATCTTAGCACGTGGCTGAATTATGGATGATTGATGAGTTATCAAAGTGATCAAATCTAATCCAAATTGCATGCAAATCATTCAGCAATGATGTGGCAATCATTTAGTTTCTAGAAGCCCTCTTAATTTTGTATTTTGTGGTATTTTGAATGTAATCTTATCCATGTATTTTTGGTGTATTGTTCATGTATTCCATGGTATTTTCTGCACGTGGCTCGCGCTTCTCATGCTTTGCAGGCCTTCAATTTGCTACATTACATTGGTTTTGACACATGCTTTGATGTTTGATCAATACTTCTTACATTTGATTGCTTGGCATGGTACTTTCATGGTTGCCCGAATTTGAATCTTCATGGACATGTTGATGATGATGATGCAATTTGCTCATGGTGGTTCACAACTTTAGCCTTGCATTACTCATGGATTGATGACTATGGTGTTATGCTTGCCTTGATGTAGCTATTAGTGTTGTTTATTTTCACCCGAGTTGAACCATTTTTGGACTTTCTCATGCTTGTTTTCATTCTCCATGAAACTTGGCTTGTAACCTTGCATTGGAATATGGTTCATATGCTTGCTATGTCCATGCTTATACCATGACTAACCTTTTCTTATATTTGAATCAAAATGGCAAATTTGGATCATTCTACCTTGAACCATGGATGAACTTGAAATCAATGGTATGGTGACCTAACTTGAACTTGAACCATGCCATATTAAACCATGAGAAATTGGGATCCATCTTATGTTGATGATGAAATGTGAATGACTTAAGCTTACATTTGCAAAATGGAACACACTTGAATGATGCTTGGTGAATGATGCATAGTTGTTTTATATTCATGACTTGAAAATGAATGATCCATCATTACTTTAGACTTAATCCAAGAATCAGGCTTGAAATGGTTTTTGAAACCTCACCAAAACCAAGTTGAGAATAAATTATATGATGCTTGGCTCCATGTTAAGCAAGCATGAATCAATCTTGAAAGAAAACCTTAGCCATACCTTAGCCATGGAGATATGCCTTGCCACCTAAAAAATGATGAACATCTTGATTTACATTGACTTTTCTTTGGATCAAAATGGACTTTTCATGACATAGCCCAACATGATTCAACCGGTAATTTTCAATTGAGATAGCATGCCAACACTTAGGATATTCACCTTGATGGTTGACTTTGGTCAACATTTAACCAAAGGTCAACCTAAATAAAACTATACCACTCAATAGTCTATGCCTATGATGAATGAGATGCATTGAATGGATAGATCCCCTTGGTGAACCAGACTTGCAAACCAATCAACCAAAATGACTTGCACCCCAAGAGGTTTTTTTTCACCAATCAATATGCTATGATCATGTGTCACAACTTCAAACACCATGTCCTTTGAATTCTCCTTTGGAAATCATTGTGAGTCACACCTCCATGAAAAGAAAGCACATAGTAACACAAGCACCCATCTTTCATGCATAATGGTTAGATGTACAACAAGATAAAACAAAGAAAAACCCTAATCCACAAAGGCACCATCCAATGCCCTAAGTTATCTTGGCAAAAACCCCTTAGGAAAACAATCATATAAAACCCTAATTCTCATCCCTTTGTACTTAAGTCACTAGAGCCATGTTTGAGGACCAATTCAAATGAGAAATGTATGATGAATGAATGATATGAATGCTAGGGTAAAGATGGGGGTGTGACAGGATCAATGCAAATGAGAAATGTATGGAGAGATCAGTTGTGATCCCTTCCAACATCTTATTACAAAATTTGATAAAGTTGAAGACCTAATATGGAGTATTCTTTATGAACATGAACTCATCTGCTTCTTATAGATTCTCTGGCAATTCTTGAATGATGTAATTGGCAAATCTGGACAAGTATTAAAACTTGCCCTTTCACTCAAGATAGAGGCTTTGAAGATCCTTGATGATGAGTTGACTCTCAACCATGATGACTTTTATCCCTTTGTATAGGTTCTCCAAATACCTCCATTCATTCACCAGGACTAAGTAAGTTGCATCTTGATTTCCATCTTGGTCTTCAATGGTCTTGATCTTTTCACATGCTCACTCCAATTAGCACCTTCGGCGGACAAGAGCTCGCTCCACTTTTTATTTTTGCAGACGCTCATAGGATAAGTCGTCCTTGAAATCTCTTAGGGATTTCTTGAGATCACGAATCCGTGCCTCGAAGTCCAATCTAGATTCCCTTTGTATCTCAGTAGATCTATCTACCATCTTCTGCAGCTCATAGATGGAGTGTCTGACTTGGGTCAACTCTTAGTTTTTGGTCGTAAGTACGAAATCAACACCATGGAAGGTATAATTCATTCTCTATTGCCTTCTGATTCTCTGGCCCCATTATTATTATCCTTGCATTTTTTCTCCTTTTGTTGACTCACCCACTTCAAATATCTTTTCTTCTTAGTGGTCTGGTCAAGCTTGAGTTGTAGCTCAGATTTCTCCAACCCATGTTTATGGACTTTAGCTTTGAGCTCTTCAACCTCTTCAAGTGAGATGGGCTCATACTCATGAAATTATAGGAACACAGGGGAATCAAATGGGAAAGGAAGCTTAACCATTTAAAACATTTCCTTCACCCATTGGGTGTAAGGTTCCTTGGTAATGACGTTTCTTTTACCCAACTCTCTATCTTTTATATTTATCTTCAACCAGGATCTCTTGACCTTCTTCATGACTGGGTCGTTTACCCCAATGTTGTAACACCCTTCTAAAATACCCCAAATATTTAATTAAAATTAATAAACATATAACAATTCAGAGTAATTATGCCATTCAAGGGTGTCACACATAATATTCGCACCATTCAACAATATAACGGTCATGCTCTTTTATTAATTCCAAACATAACATTTGCATAAAACGCAGCGGATAGAGATCTCCTCAATCATGTAAAACATGTAACATTCACATGTAAATTATTCAACAACATAAAACATCCCATCCCGATGTTACATTTATCAGAGCACGACCCACTAAGGAGACTACACTAGACTCCAAGCATTCGCTTCTACTCAACTCATTTCTCGTTACCTGAAAAATAGTTGTAAGGGTGAGTTCCTCAATCAATATAATAAGCATTATAGAATATAATGTCATGTTAAGCAATTTAACACGTTAATCACCCTAATCACAACATACAATCAGTAACAGCACATCAGCTCAACCTTATACTCAACACCCGCATAAAGCACAAGTATAATCTCAAATCATACTCCATAACAACACAAACACACGTATAATATTGGAATACATCCATTCATATTATACGCCATACATACATTATGCAATGAGACTCCACACATGCGGTACCGACTATTCTTGAACATATAGTTCAAGCTCACCGATCCCTCCAGATACGGCTACTAAGCTCACTAGTCCCACTCATTCGAGACCTAGTGACTCACTCACTAATTCCTCACCATGGGAATTAGCTACAGCCCCGAAGGCTAGACTATGCACACTAATCATCTAGCATGCAAACACCAACAACAAACCCACAATGGTTCACTCACTAATTCCTCACCATGGGAATTAGCTACAGCCCCGAAGGCTATGCTATGCACGCTAATCATCTAGCAATGCAGCATCAACAACAATTCACAATGGACATATGCTCACACTCTAAGTCATACAACAGTCCATTCACAAATACATGCATAATATATACATTCACAGCATTATGCATATCATCATACATCATCAACACATGTATCAACACATCATATCATGTCAAATCATTAAACACAATATTAGCACACTCTACTAATACCTATACTGCTCAAAACAGCGGGAAATAATCCCTACTATACCACACACCGATATAGGCAACCACCAATTAGGCACACAACATTTTAATTAACACTTTTTCCACTCTGCAACAGCGTTAACCGGTTAACGCCCTGGGTTAACCGGTTAACGCAGGCAAAACACGCTTACTGCCCAAAACTTAACAGTGTTAACCGATTAACGCCCTGGGTTAACCGGTTAACGCAGGCAAAACAACACATTTTCACAAATTATAACAGTGTTAACCGGTTAACGCCCTGGGTTAACCGGTTAACGCAGACAAAACAGCAGTTCCTGCGCTAACACAAGGCAGAATGCAGAATTCTCCGCATTTTCCGCCGTTGGAGGACTTCCGGACCTCCGATTCCAATCCCGTAAAAAGCGATACGTTCGGAATTTCACAACCAACCCAAACACAGATTTAATTACAGTCTAAACACAATTTATCCAACATAATTCTTCAGCATCAACAATCCCAATTAGGGTCAAATTAACGGCTTATCACTACCCATCACATATTATCCCATAATACCCATTAATCGACGATAAACCCCCCTTACCTGAGTTAATCCGGCGAATCTCAAGCTCCAAGCTCTTCTCTTCTCCAACCTTCTGCCCTTGCTCTGCCTCTTTGCCCTTTTCCTCTTTCACGATCGTTCTCTGTTTTCACGTGAAACTTTCTTTTTACCAAATGGGATTCTTTCTCTTATTTCCAACATATATATATTTTCCAATTAATAATAATAATCCAATAATAATCCAATAATAATAATAATAAAATTTCCAATTATTTAATTAAATTAATAAATAAATTATTAACTCAATTTAAATAATTATTTTATTATTATCGGGGTGTTACAACTCTCCCCCACTAAAAGAGTTTTCGTCCTCGAAAACATACCTCAAGCGAACAACTCTGGGTAAGACTCCTTCATCTTACTCTCCAGTTCCCAAGTCACGTTGCCACCTGCTGGTCCTCCCCAAGCTACCTTCACCAAGGCAATCTCTTTACCCCGCAATTGCTTCAACTCTCGATCCTCAATCCTCATAGGTGATGTTTCAACAGTCAGGTTATCTCTCACCTGTACATCATCTACTGGGACTACATGCGACGGATCATGAATGTACCTCCTCAGCTGAGACACATGAAAAACCTCATGCAAATTCGCAAGCGACGGCGGTAAAGCGATACGATAGGCTACCTCCCCTATCCTCTCCAAAATCTGATAAGGACCAATAAATCGAGGTGTCAACTTCTTCGACTTCAAAGCTCGACCAACACCAGTTATCGGAGTAACACGAAGAAACACATGATCTCCCTCTTGGAACTCAAGTGACTTCCTCCTCTTATCATGATAACTCTTCTGACGACTCTGAGCAATCCTCATCTTCTCCTGAATCATCTTAATCTTTTCCGTAGTCTGTTGAACAATCTCCGGTCCAACCACAACACTCTCACCGGACTCATACCAACACAAAGGTGTCCGACATCTCCTACCATACAAAGCTTCAAACGGTGCCATACCAATGCTCGAATGAAAACTATTGTTGTAGGTAAACTCAATCAAAGGCAAATAACAATCCCAAGCACCTCCCTTTTCCAAAACACAAGCTCTCAAAAGATCCTCTAATGACTGAATCGTCCTCTCAGTCTGACCATCAGTCTGCGGATGATATGCAGAACTCAATCTCAGCTTAGTTCCCAAAGCCTTCTGCAAACCTTCCCAAAACTTTGATGTAAATCTAGGATCTCTGTCCGAAACAATACTCGACGGAATACCATGCAAACTTACAATCTTCTCAATATACAACTCAGCCAATCTCTCTAACGGATAATCCATTCTGATCGGAATGAAATGAGCCGACTTTGTCAATTTGTCAACAATCACCCAAATGGCTTCAAAATTCTTATTTGTCCTCGGCAACCCAGAAACAAAATCCATACTGATACTATCCCACTTCCACTCTGGAATAGCCAACGGTTGCATTAGCCCAGACGGCTTCTGATGCTCAATCTTTGACTTCTGACAAGTCAAACAGGAATAAACAAAACTCGCAATTTCTCTTTTCATTCCCGGCCACCAAAATAACTTTTTCAAATCATGATACATCTTCGTAGCTCCAGGGTGAATACTCAAGCCACTACGATGTCCTTCCTCCAGAATACTCTTCTTAAGTTCGGTAACATCCGGAATACACACCCGACTACCAAATTTCAAAACATCATTCTCATCAACTCTGAATTCACCACCTTGACCTTGATTCACTAAAGTCAACTTATCAACTAAAAGCATATCGGATTTCTGACCCTCTCTAATCTCATCCAAAATACCACTCGTTAACTTCAACATTCCCAATTTAACACTATTGTGAGTACTCTCACACACCAAACTCAAATCTCTAAACTGCTCAATTAAATCCAATTCCCTAACCATTAACATAGACATATGCAATGATTTCCGACTCAATGCATCAGCCACTACGTTTGCTTTACCCGGATGGTAATTCAAACCAAAGTCATAATCCTTCAGAAATTCTAACCATCTCCTCTGTCTCATATTCAATTCTTTCTGATCAAACAAATACTTTAAACTTTTATGGTCACTGAAAACTTCAAATCTTGACCCATACAAGTAATGCCTCCATAATTTCAGAACAAATACCACAGCTGCCAACTCTAAATCATGTGTCGGATAGTTCCTCTCATGAACCCTCAGCTGTCTCGAAGCATAAGCTATAACCTGCTTATTCTGCATCAACACACCACCCAAACCCAACAATGAAGCATCACAGTAAACCTCAAATGGTTCCGACGAACTCGGTAATATCAGAATAGGAGCAGTAGTCAACCTTCTCTTTAACTCTTGGAAACCTTCTTCACATTTCGAGTCCCAAACAAACGCTTGCCCCTTTCTAGTCAACATCGTCAACGGTAACGCCAACTTAGAAAATCCCTCAATGAACTTCCTATAATAACCAGCCAATCCAAGGAAACTTCGAATCTCAGCAACAGACTTCGGAGCTTCCCACTTAGACACCGCTTCTATCTTAGAAGGATCAACAGCAACACCACCTCTTGAAATCACATGACCAAGAAAACTAACCTCTTCTAACCAAAATTCACATTTAGAGAGTTTAGCAAATAACTTCTTTTCTCGGAGAACTTCTAAAACCACTCTCAAATGCTCAGCATGCTCTTCTTCAGATTTCGAATACACCAAAATGTCATCAATAAACACCACAACAAACTTATCTAGGTACGGGTGGAAAATCCTATTCATATACTCCATAAATACTCCAGGCGCATTAGTCACACCAAAAGGCATTACAGAATACTCATAATGTCCATACCTTGTTCTGAAAGCAGTCTTCTGAATATCCTCAGTTTTCACACGTATCTGATGATACCCAGATCTCAAATCTATCTTGCTGAACACACTCGCACCAACCAACTGATCCATCAAATCATCAATCCTCGGCAAAGGATACCGATTCTTGATCGTCACTTTGTTCAGTTGCCTGTAGTCCACACACAACCTCATAGTACCTTCTTTCTTCTTAACCAACAACACTGGTGCACCCCACGGTGACACACTCGGACGAATAAATTTCTTATCCAACAGATCTTCCAACTGACTCTTCAATTCAGTTAGCTCAACAGCGGACATACGGTACGGAGCCATCGATATCGGTCTAGTACTAGGTACCAAATCAATCGAGAACTCAACTTCACGCTCTGGCGGCAATTCATTCACCTCTTCCGGAAACACATCAGGAAAATCACACACCACGGCTAGATCGCCAATCACTAGTTTATCTTTAGCCTCCAAAGTCGCTAACAGCATAAACAACTCCGCCCCATCTGCTACTTCCTCATTCACCTGCTTTGCTGATAGAAATAAACTCTTCCCTTCCTCAATCTCAGGAAATATCACAGTCTTATCAAAACAGTTAATAGAAACTCGGTTAAACACCAACCAGTTCATTCCCAAGATAACATCAATCTGCACTAGTGGAAGACACACAAGGTCTATCCCAAAGTCTCTACCAAAAATACTCAAAGGACAATTCAAACAAACTGAAGTAGTAGTCACTGAACCCTTTGCAGGAGTATCAATCACCATACTTCCAAGCATCTCAGATATCTCTAACTTAAGTTTCACAGCACAATCCAAAGATATAAAGCAATGAGTAGCACCGGTGTCAATAATAGCTACAAGAGGAAAGCCATTAATATAACACGTACCTCGGATCAAACGATCATCTGCAGAAGTCTCAGAACCTGATAAAGCAAAGACCTTGCCTCCTGACTGATTCTCTTTCTTCGGCTTAGGACACTGTGGACTGATATGTCCCAACTCTCCACAGTTGAAACAAGTTACAGTCTTCAACCGACACTCTGCAGCCAAATGACCACCTTTTCCACACTTAAAACACTTCATCTCAGCACTGGTACACTCATGAACACGATGTCCAGCCCGACCACATCTATAACACTTAGCAGGGGCACTAGAGTCTCCCCCACTAGGCCTCCTCATCCCACTCTGACTCTGAAAACCTTTTCCAGCTGCATACGGTTTTCCACGATCATTCTGATTCTTGCCTTTCCTATCAACTCTCTGCTGATAGCTCTCTGCTCTGGCCTTGGAATCCTGTTCAAAAATCCTGCAACAGTCAACCAAGTCAGAAAACACTCTGATCCGTTGATATCCAATAGCCTGTTTGATCTCGGGACGCAACCCGTTCTCAAACTTCACACATTTCGAAAATTCTCCAGCAGCCTCATTATAAGGAGTATAATATTTCGACAGCTCTGTGAACTTAGCAGCATACTCCGTAACAGACTTGTTACCCTGCTTCAACTCTAAGAACTCTATCTCTTTCTTTCCTCTGACATCTTCTGGAAAGTACTTCCTCAAGAATCTCTCTCTGAACACAGCCCAAGTGATTTCAGCATTCCCAGCAGTTTCCAACTCAGTGCGGGTAGCAACCCACCAATCATCTGCTTCTTCTGACAGCATATGCGTACTGAACCTGACTTTCTGGTTCTCGGCGCACTCAGTCACTCGGAAGATTCTCTCTATCTCCTTCAACCACTTCTGAGCGCCATCTGGATCGTATGCTCCCTTGAACATTGGAGGATTGTTCTTCTGGAACTCACTCAGTTGACGAGCAGCTCCCATTCCCACAACATTCGGATTTCCTCCAAGTACTCCAGCTAGCATACCCAGAGCCTCAGCAATCGCAGCATCATCTCTACCTCTTCCAGCCATCTCTATTCTGAAAACCCAAACACACTAAAACAATGAGTACTGATAGGGTTACACAACACCTATACCGTATAGGGGAAACAGAATAATTACGACTCGACTCGACCGACTATGCTCTGATACCACTAATGTAACACCCTTCTAAAATACCCCAAATATTTAATTAAAATTAATAAACATATAACAATTCAGAGTAATTATGCCATTCAAGGGTGTCACACATAATATTCACACCATTCAACAATATAACGGTCATGCTCTTTTATTAATTCCAAACATAACATTTGCATAAAACGCAGCGGATAGAGATCTCCTCAATCATGTAAAACATGTAACATTCACATGTAAATTATTCAACAACATAAAACATCCCATCCCGATGTTACATTTATCAGAGCACGACCCACTAAGGAGACTACACTAGACTCCAAGCATTCGCTTCTACTCAACTCATTTCTCGTTACCTGAAAAATAGTTGTAAGGGTGAGTTCCTCAATCAATATAATAAGCATTATAGAATATAATGTCATGTTAAGCAATTTAACACGTTAATCACCCTAATCACAACATACAATCAGTAACAGCACATCAGCTCAACCTTATACTCAACACCCGCATAAAGCACAAGTATAATCTCAAATCATACTCCATAACAACACAAACACACGTATAATATTGGAATACATCCATTCATATTATACGCCATACATACATTATGCAATGAGACTCCACACATGCGGTACCGACTATTCTTGAACATATAGTTCAAGCTCACCGATCCCTCCAGATACGGCTACTAAGCTCACTAGTCCCACTCATTCGAGACCTAGTGACTCACTCACTAATTCCTCACCATGGGAATTAGCTACAGCCCCGAAGGCTAGACTATGCACACTAATCATCTAGCATGCAAACACCAACAACAAACCCACAATGGTTCACTCACTAATTCCTCACCATGGGAATTAGCTACAGCCCCGAAGGCTATGCTATGCACGCTAATCATCTAGCAATGCAGCATCAACAACAATTCACAATAGACATATGCTCACACTCTAAGCCATACAACAGTCCATTCACAAATACATGCATAATATATACATTCACAGCATTATGCATATCATCATACATCATCAACACATGTATCAACACATCATATCATGTCAAATCATTAAACACAGTATTAGCACACTCTACTAATACCTATACTGCTCAAAACAGCGGGAAATAATCCCTACTATACCACACACCGATATAGGCAACCACCAATTAGGCACACAACATTTTAATTAACACTTTTTCCACTCTGCAACAGCGTTAACCGGTTAACGCCCTGGGTTAACCGGTTAACGCAGGCAAAACACGCTTACTGCCCAAAACTTAACAGTGTTAACCGGTTAACGCCCTGGGTTAACCGGTTAACGCAGGCAAAACAGCACATTTTCACAAATTATAACAGTGTTAACCGGTTAACGCCCTGGGTTAACCGGTTAACGCAGACAAAACAGCAGTTCCTGCGCTAACACAAGGCAGAATGCAGAATTCTCCGCATTTTCCGCCGTTGGAGGACTTCCGGACCTCCGATTCCAATCCCGTAAAAAGCGATACGTTCGGAATTTCACAACCAACCCAAACACAGATTTAATTACAGTCTAAACACAATTTATCCAACATAATTCTTCAGCATCAACAATCCCAATTAGGGTCAAATTAACGGCTTATCACTACCCATCACATATTATCCCATAATACCCATTAATCGACGATAAACCCCCCTTACCTGAGTTAATCCGGCGAATCTCAAGCTCCAAGCTCTTCTCTTCTCCAACCTTCTGCCCTTGCTCTGCCTCTTTGCCCTTTTCCTCTTTCACGATCGTTCTCTGTTTTCACGTGAAACTTTCTTTTTACCAAATGGGATTCTTTCTCTTATTTCCAACATATATATATTTTCCAATTAATAATAATAATCCAATAATAATAATAATAAAATTTCCAATTATTTAATTAAATTAATAAATAAATTATTAACTCAATTTAAATAATTATTTTATTATTATCGGGGTGTTACAAATGTCATGTAAGATGAATGGCTCTAAGAATTCAATGTTTGGAGGGTCATCCATAGGGTATCCGAGTTTCCTCATGGACAACATATGGTTGTAACTGATACACCCCTTGTTCCCATCCATGGCACATTGGGGAAATCCCCACAGCTAAATATCACGTCCTTGGTTTCCCAATCTCTATTATACCATTTAACAACATTTGAGGTAAGAAAGGCTAACTTTTGAGACCACTTGAGCTCTTTGGAAATGAAAGGACCTTCCTTGGGCATGTGTGTCATGAACCAGACATGTAAGAGAAGATCACAAAACAAGAGAGTTCCACCTTTTGTTCTCATGACGAGTATGGAGAGATAATATATGTTAGCTAAAAGGAAAGGCACATGATTACCTAAGAGGAAAACTTCTATAGCCATATGGTCCACAAAGTTATCAATATTTAGGAAAAGTACAATCCCATGAACCAAGAGAGCTAGAATGCCATTGAACGCCCTCCAATTTTTAGCTTTCTCAAACTTTAAGGCTTGTACTTCCAGGAATTTTCTTGAAAAACACCTTAAAAATCCCCTTCGTATCCCAATTAACTACCACATATTGGACATCAATACTAAAGGCTAGAGCTATATTCTCTAGAGTAACATACTCATCAAGCTTGGGTAATAGATTGTGATCCTTTAAATTCCGACCGAAGATTCTCTCAAATTCTTCTAATGTGGGAGCCAATTAGAAGTATGAGAAACTAAAGCAACACAGAGGTGGGTCGTAGAACTGGGATAGAGTGACAATAATAAACAAATCCACCTTTTAAGTTAATATATCCAAGATCTCCCCATGGTCTTTTCTGAAGTCAATGAGCTTTACTGAAGTTAATTTGGAGCTCAACATCTTTAAGCTTTCAAACTTGGGATCTTTAAACTTGAATATTAAAGAGTTTCTCCTTTTGGAAGTCATTTTCAAGATTGCGAATATCTCACATTCCTGAAATAAACGTGAGACAACTAAGATCTTTACTTTTTTTTCATGCATATGCAATGTATGCAATGAGATGCCATGCATTTGTTTTTGTTGTTTAGGTACATGGTTTCATAGGTCCGAGGAACAAATGAATCTGATTGTTTTATTCACATAGGATTCTAACCAGGTATGATAGGGTTTGTAAAGGTTCCCAAATTCATAGATCCACAAGAATGATTGTCGCTTATGACAACTACTCGTTCAACGTCAATTCCTTCAAGGAATCTCTTCTAGATGAGGTTTTCGTGTCGACCCTACGAGAACTACATCTCGCGGACCCGCACTATGTAACCATCGACTTCACAGTTCTAGACATGATTCCCAGAGTCACGAACTCTCCAAGAATGATTGCCGCTTATAGAAACTACTTTCCAAGCGATAATTCCTTCGAAGGAATCTACTCTGAGTAAGATTCTCGTATCGACCCCACAAGTACTACATCTCTCAGACCCATTCTATGCAATTGTCATTCCTAGTAGGCCAAAGGGTTAAAGGTTCTACAAAGGTTCTCAGAGTCACAGACCCTTATGAAAACATTAAAGCTTACTGTAACTACTTGTAGTGTAACAACACTTTCAAGAGGATATACTCTAAGTGAGGTTTTCATGCCGACCCTAACGAGAACTACATCTCGCGAACCCGCACTATGTAACCATCGTCCTATCTTATATATTTTTTCTCTAGACTCGGGTATAAAGTCTTTCCCACAATGTGTTTGAAGCAATCATTGTATCCAATACCAACAACCTAGTGAAACCAACAACATATATATGATATTAACACAAATGAGATAACAAAAATATATAGGAAAGCCAAAAAAATAAAATAAACAAAAAGGAGACAACAAACCAAACTAGGCTTGACTCTCTTGAGGGAATTAGGGTCCCCAGCAGAGTCGTCAACTGTCGCATCTAAAAAAAACGACCTTGCGAATGTGTCACATGCTCGCGGGTGACTAACATATATCCATCTCGTATCCTAATCCTTGGGAGATCGTGACCTACGCCATGTTCTTTTTTCATCCTTATTTGCGAAAAGATGTTAGATAATGATAAGTTTTTTTGCTTTTTTATTTGGAAAAATAGACTCGATGTTGATCGAGGTTTATTTGGCATTGCAGGGTGATTTGAAATGAAATGAGGTGTTTATTTAGGAAAAGGGTTTGATGTTGACCAAGTTGGTCTTTGTCTCAGAATAATTGATTTTATTAGTTTTGAAAAATACCCTTGATGTTGATCAAAGTTTTTATTTATTTTAGAAAGGTTAATTTTATTCGGTCAATTATTTAATTAGTTCAATTAAACTATCTAAAGGAAAAATAAAAGCAAATAAATAAGTTACAATTAAAGGGATGGAGGAATATTTGTCATTTTAGAAATAAAGGAAAATGAAATGAAGCAATCAATAATAATAAGACTTAAATGTTTGGTCCCTCTAATTTGATGTTTTTAAACTTTTAATCCTCCAATTTAAAAAACCAATTTTTTGACATTGATCAGTGAGATAACTTATTATTATATTTTACAGAATTAATTAATAAATTAATAAATAATAAATAATCATTTTTATTAAGTTTTTTTAAATAGTAAATAATTTTGTGAAATTAAAATTTTGGTTCTAAGTCCATTTCATTGGATTAATAACCCAACGTTCAATTCACAAGTAAGTATTAATGTAGCTTATATAAACACTAAAACTAATTCATTCAAACAATGTGAGAGTTGCAATAAAGTCTTTTACAATTAATTTGCAATGGAGTCTCTCTTCACATCAACCACAAGATCTCATGCATATCAAACATGGTCATTCAATCTTAGTTGAGTAATAAGCCTGATACAAATGAGACTTGCTAGGATGCTTCATGCTTGACAATGATAAGTTAATAGTTACCAAGAATAATAGTTACTGAGAATGATGCAATGCAGTTGTATAGTATATAGTGAAGATTATTGATATTTTTAGTGTTCATGTTGGAATTAATTCAACAGATGATTTTCGGAATCATGGTGTGGTGTATGTATGATGATAGTTGATCTTGGTTACAATTTACATGCTAGCCGTAAATACGGGAAACTGTATCATAAGCTATGAAGAGTTAAACTAGTAGATTTATCAGGACATGTTTATTTACATGCCATTGGAGTTGGTTAATATCAACAAGACTAATAATTAGAAAAAATAGTTAGTGTAATACCTTTCTGCTAGAAAAGATCCAAAGTTGCCATCTACTGGTATTGTTCCATAGAGCTATTGGATTAACTTGACTCGCAAAACATTGATATCACCACCAAACTTTTATTTTTTCAAGGGAAGGGGAAAAGATTCAAAATAAACCCAAAAATAAACATGCATAGAAAATAGTAAAACTAGAAGCAAAGCAAGTAGAGATCAAATGTATAAGGATTGATTATGCAAATGGAAGGTATTAACACCCTAAGCATCTGTAGTACTCTACACGAACCTTTTGAATTTATCTATGTTTTGGTTTAAAATTTATTTGCACTTTTGAATGGGGCAATAAAAGGAGTAAAAAATGTTTTGGAAAGTGCTACTTGACTAAAGGCAAGTCAAAATTTAAGTTTGAGATGCTTCATGTGTACTAAAGCATTTGAAAGTGTAACTGAAAAATCCATTGACTAAAAGTAAGTCAAGGTTTGTGTTTGAAATGCCTCATGTGTACTAAAGCATTTTTGAAAGTGTAATTGAAAGTCCATTGACTAAAAGTAAGTCAAGGTTTATGTGGGTGTTTTAGCTTGAAAAAGGGGTAGGGTTTGGTTTAGGGTAAATGCATGAATGGACAAACAAAGTCAACAAACAAACAAACAATACATGACTATGAAGTCAACATAAGATCCTTTCCCTTGGATTTAGATACATAAAGATACATAATTTGGTAAGACATGAACAAGCTACTTACATGTTTTTGAGGCATGATGAACATAAACAAGACATGACAAAGGTTCACATAACACCACAAGAGATAACACATGAACAAGTATGAGATACATGTCCAACATTATGGAAGTTCATGAAGGAAATACTTAAATGAAATGATAAACAATTACAAGACATGGATATAACATCACAAATTGAGATAGAATACAAGTGGAGTATCACAAGACATGATTAAACAAGTGTATATTTCTTGGAAGTAGTTTTAAGTGTCGGGTTTTTGTTATCGTCTCCACAGGGATTGTGAGATATCGCCGCCGTTCGACAGTTGTTTTAATTCTTAACTCGTAGTAACAAGGGGGTTTTGGTTTTAGTCACAGTATCTTGCATAAAAGTGTAATAAAATGCGGTAAAAGTTTTGGTTTTTCTATTTGAGAAATATTGTCAAAGTTAGGGTTCGACGATCACTTTGCATGTATATGTTCGATCAACAAAACTTATAAACTCCTTTAGATGATAAATTATTTCACAAAGTCCTCCCAATGTGTTTATCTCTAACACACATTGTGGGTTTTCCCATTTTGATCCATTGTTTATCTCTAACACAATCAATCAAAATGATAACTTTTTGGTTCAACTTTATCGTGAACAAAATCATTCATTACTATCTCTAGCTACCAAACAAGATTGGATGAAAACCTAGGTAAAGAGTTGGTAAACATCTCTCGATCATAAACCAACACAAAGAGTTTTCAATAATACAAAGTTTACACCATACATTCATCATTAAAGAGTTTACAAATGAAGATCATCCCATTTACACACAAAGCTTATGATCATCTACATCTAACCTTGACAAAATGAAGAACTTAGCCACTCATTTTCATGGTGGCTTGTACAACAAGTCTCGGTTGAAGGTTGATCAACATCCAAGTTGAAGAATCGAGATCGGATGGGAATCCACCTTCTTTATGTAGAATCTTGCTAAGAGATGACGAAAAATAACCAAGAACCAGAAACAAGATCGAAGAAATTTTTTACCACCTAATTCACCCCCCCCCCCCTCTTAGGCGCATTTACAACTTACATTTGGCATCAGAGCAAGTTATAGGTAACTTGTTCCTAAAGATTCAGATGGCTTCCGCAAACAATGATTGTGTATTTAAAGATGGTGGTAGTAGTAACAAGCCTCCTTTGTTTTCCGGTCAATATTTCGACTTTTGGAAAATCCGTATGAAGGCACATTTAGAAGCACAAGGAAGTGACATATGGGAGGCGGTTCAAAATGGTCCTTTTATTCCTACAACGGTTGTCAACGGTGCTAGTTCAACAAAGCCATAAGGATCATGGGATGATGATGATAAGAAAAGGGTTCTCTATGATGAAAAGGCGATTAATATTTTACAAAGTGAACTTGGAATGGATGAATTCTTCCGCGTCTCAACATGTACAACGACAAAGGAAATATGGGATATTCTTGTAGAAACTCACGAAGAAACGGCTGAAGTCAAGAGATCTAGATTGAACACGTTAAGTCAAGAGTACGAGTTATTCCGAATGCAACCGAGAGAATCAATCCTCGACTTGCAAAAACGATTCGTGCATTTGACAAATCACTTGAAAGCACTTGGTAAGACACTAACTAATGATGAACTTAAACTTAAAGTGCTTAGGTCTTTAAAAAGAGAATGGCAAACCAAAGTGACGGCGATTTCCGAAAAGAAAAGTTTATCAATAATGACATCCGCTACTTTATTCGGAAAGCTTCAAGAATATGAGACGGAACTTGGACTATTGGAGAAACATGAGGTCCAAGAGAAGAAATCTAAGAGCATTGCCTTAAAAGTTGATTCCAAAGTTGTGAAGAAAGAAGACAATCCCGAAGAGGACGAAAACTTTATGCTTCTTGTAAAAAGACTAGGAAAATATTTTGGTGAAAAAAATAATATTGGAAACTCTAGTTACACAAGAAGAAAGAAGTTCTCAAAGAACAAAGAAAGAGAAGCATCACATCTAATAAAGACATTACATGCTATGAATGTGGAAAACAAGGCCACATCAAACCGGAATGTCCCAAACTCGCAAAGAATCGTGACAACAAAGGAAAGAAGGATTACAATAAGAAGGCCTACATTGCTTGGGATGACAATGAAATAAGTTCTTCATCGGATTCCGATAGTGATCAAAGCGTAAATCTAGCACTGATGGCATCACATCATTCCGATGATGAAGACGATGAGGTTAGTAGTAACTTTTCAATTTTTGATAATGATGCTCAAGGAGCAACTGATGAACTTTTAAGTGTATGCAAAATTCTATACAAATCCATTTCATCTCAAAAGAATCAAATATCAACTTTGGAAGAAAATATTGAGAAAATGAAAAATAATCTCAAAGATGAAAAGGAAGAATTAATCAAGAATTTTGCATGCATTAAATGTGAGTCACTTGCTTTTCAAATAGTTAAATTGAAGAGAGTTATTGAAAGATATGAAAAAGGTCAAATCGGATTGGAACATGTTCTTAGTAGTCAGCGATACTCAAATGATAAAAGTGGTTTAGGTTATTCAAATTTTGATAAACAAACTTCTAACAAGACCATTTTTGTAAAAGCTAAAGAACAAATTCCTTTAGATAAAAGTAACAAGCCTAAAGTGGTTCATCAATATAATAATAGGAAAAGGAACAAATCTTATTATAAAAGGAAATCTTATTCCCCTAGATATAAAAGCAACTTTTAGCCTACATGTTTCTATTGTTGTATTAAAGGTCATACTCCTAATGCATGTTATGTTAGAAACTTTAGTGTTGCTCAAGACCATTATGTATGGGTTAAGAAAGGAACTAACTTTGAAGGACCCAAAGCAATTTGGGTACCTAATAAAACTTAACTCTTTTTTGTAGGTATGCTTGAAGACCTCCTTAAATCAATGATATCTTGATAGTGGGTGTTCAAGGCACATGACGGGTGACTTAAACAAATTTTCACATCTAACGCTTAAGGCGAAAGGATATGTTACTTATGGTGACAAAAACAAAGGAAGAATCCTTGGCGTAGGCATCATTGGTTCACCGCCTTCAACAACTATAGAAGATGTCCTATTTGTAGAAGGTCTAAACCATAGTCTCCTTAGCATTAGCCAATTGTGTAACCGAGGTTTCAAAGTCAACTTCACTAAAGATGAATTTTTGATTGAAAATGAAGTTACTCATGAAGTTATGCTAAAAGGTAAAAGAGTTAATAATATATTTCGAATCTCTTTAGATAACTTGTCTTTGAATGTTAGGTGTCTCTTGGCAAACAACAATGAATCATGGTTATGGCACAAGAGGTTTGCTCATATTCATATGGAGCACTTGAATAAATTGATCAAGCATGACTTAGTCATTGGATTGCCGAAGATCAAATTCATCAAAGATGGGTTGTGTGGTGCTTGTCAAAAAGGAAAGCAAACTAAGTCAACTTTCATTTCCAAGAATGTGGTGTCCACAACTAGGCCACTATAACTGTTGCACATGGATCTCTTTCGTCCATCGAGAACAAAAAGCTTCGGAGGTAACGTTTATGCATTAGTCATTGTTGATGATTTCTCTAGATATACTTGGACATTGTTTTTAGTGCAGAAAAGTGATGCCTTCAAAGCATTCAAGAAGTATGCCAAGCAAATTCAAAATGAGAAGTCTCTTTCAATTATCTCCATTAGAAGCGATCATGGTGGAGAATTCCAAAATGCCTCATTCGAAGAATTGTGTGAAAAACATGGAATCTCACACAACTTCTCCGTACCAAGAACTCCACAACAAAATGGTGTCGTAGAAAGGAAGAATAGGTCATTAATAGAACTTGCAAGGATAATGCTAAGTGATTCAAATCTTCCTAAGTATTTTTGGGCGGATGCGGTGAGCACGGCATATTTTGTAAGTAACCGTGTTAATATTCGGCCTATTCTCAAGAAAACCCCTTATGAACTTTTCAAAGGGAGAAAACCAAATATTTCTTTCTTTCATATTTTCGGGTGTAAGTGCTTTGTCCTCAACAACGACAAAGACAACCTTGGTTATCATTTTTGTGAATGAATGCTTATTATGTTTGTGAATGTATGACTGTTTTTTTCCAAGTCTTTTCCCAACCTTTTTGCTAATGACAAAGAGGGAGAAGAATTGCTTGTTGTTTTTGTTTCTCTAACATTTTGTAGGAAAGATACACATTTCCAAAGCTTTGCTCATATTCCAAAAGAAAGGGGGAGCACTTGCATAGGGGGAGATATCCTTGGATTAGAGAAACAAGTTTAGAATCAACTTTCAAGTAGTGAGTTGTCATCATCAAAAAGGGGGAGATTGTGAAGCCATGGCTTCTTGATGATTTTGATGATTACAACATCACTAAACAATTCTCATGTGAAAAGATCAAAAAGCTGTCAAAGACTTGAAGTGAATTGAAGTGGAGTAAAGATTCAAGTGAAGTATATCATTTCAAAGGATCAAGTATCATCATTTGTATATCTAAAACTTTCACTAATATGATATACAAGTGTTCAAATATTTATTCCATGATATCTTGGTTCATATAGAAAATTAGGATGTATTGCATTTCATTTTTCACATTCTGCCAAATTCTATTTTTCAAAACTGGGCTTCAGTAACCGGTTACCCACCGAGCAGTAACCGGTTACCATTGTTGTTTTTCAAATATTTTTTGGACGTTGGAAGCAAGTAACCGGTTACCCACCGAGCAGTAACCGGTTACCACTGACGAATTTTGGCAGATTGGTGTTTTTCTTCATTCAAATGTTTTCTTTGCATTCCTTTGAATTATGGCATCCTTTCATTCATCACACTCTTTCAAAAAGGTGTTTGTAGCAATATATAAACATCATTACTCATTTTTTTTATGACCACCTCCTTTCCTGCAAACACTTTCAATTAATCATTCTTATAAAAACTCATATTTTTATCAAGTGTCCAAAAACTTTCTTTAAAAAGTATTCTTTGCATTAAACCTTCATATACCTTGCTAAGAATACATATCATTTGGTTTGAACACTTGTATACTATATTGAGTGATTGATATCCAAAGGGGAAGATTAATACAAGTGATTAATATATTCAAGATTCATCATCAACTTTTTAATTAAGTTTAGATTTTTGTATCATACCTTGTTGTCCAGGATTGTTGGAAACAAGTGAAGTGTTGAAGAGGATTGTTCTTCATACACTTGATTACCTATAGGTCAGATAGTAAGCATCACGATTGGTGTGAGTAGGCTGTACAATAATTCTAACTATAGTGAAATCTCTTTCGAGTCAAAAGGGGAGTGGAGTACCTTCGGAGTGTGAAGGGAACCACTATAATTTCCGGTGTCCTTTTACTTTCCGCAATTTATTTTTCAGCACTTAAACAAAAAATAACCAAGAACCGGAAACAAGATCGAAGAAATTTTTTACCTCCTAATTCACCCCCCCTCTTAGGCGCATTTACGACTTACATTTGGCATCAGAGCAAGTTATAGGTAACTTGTTCCTAAAGATTCAGATGGCTTCCGCAAACAATGATCGTGTATTAAAAGATAATGGTAGTAGTAACAAGCCTCATTTGTTTTCCGGTCAATATTTCGACTTTTGGAAAATCTGTATGAAGGCACATTTAGAAGCTCAAGGAAGTGACATATGGGAGGCGGTTCAAAATGGTCCTTTTATTCCTACAACGGTTGTCAACGGTGCTAGTTCAACAAAGCCACAAGGATCATGGGATGATGATGATAAGAAAAGGGTTCTCTATGATAAAAAGGCGATTAATATTTTACAAAGTGCACTTGGAATGGATGAATTCTTCCGCGTCTCAACATGTACAATTGCAAAGGAATTATGGGATACTCTTGTAGAAACTCAAGAAGGAACGGTCGAAGTCAAGAGATCTAGATTGAACACGTTAAGTCAAGAGTACGAGTTATTCCGAATGCAACCGGGAGAATCAATCCTCGACTTGCAAAAAATATTCGTGCATTTGACAAATCACTTGAAAGCACTTGGTAATACACTAACTAATGATGAACTTAATCTTAACATGATTATGTTTTTAACAAGAGAATGGCAACCCAAAGTGACGGCAAAGGAAATATGGGATACTCTTGTAGAAACTCACGAAGGAACGGCCGAAGTCAAGAGATCTAGATTGAAGACGTTAAGTCAAGAGTATGAGTTATTCCGAATGCAACCGGGAGAATCAATCCTCGACTTGCAAAAAAGATTCGTGCATTTGACAAATCACTTGAAAGCACTTGGGAAGACACTAACTAATAATGAACTTAATCTTAAAGTGCTTAGGTCTTTAACAAGAGAATGACAACCCAAAGTTACGGCGATTTCCGAAAAGAAAAGTTTATCAACAATGACATCTGCTACTTTATTCGGAAAGCTTCAAGAATATGAGACGGAACGTGGACTATTGGAGAAACATGAGGTCCAAGAGAAGAAATCCAAGAGCATTGCCTTAAAAGTTGATTCCAAAGTTGTGAAGAAAGAAGACAATCCCGAAGAGGACGAAAACTTTATGCTTCTTGTAAAAAGACTAGGAAAATATTTTGGTGCAAAAAATAATATTGGAAACTCTAGTTACACAAGAAGAAAGAAGTTCTCAAAGAACAAAGAAAGAGAAGCATCAACATCCAATAAAGATATTACATTCTATGAATGTGGAAAACAAGGCCACATCAAACCGGAATGTCCCAAACTCGCAAAGAATCGTGACAACAAAGGAAAGAAGGATTACAATAAGAAGGCCTACATTGCTTGGGATGACAATAAAATAAGTTCTTCATCGGATTCCGATAGTGATCAAAGCGCAAATCTAGCATTGATAGCATCACATCATTCCGACGATGAAGACGATGAGGTTAGTAGTAACTTTTCAATTTTTGATAATGATGCTAAAGGAGAAACTGATGAACATTTAAGTGAATGCAAAATTCTATACAAAACCATTTCATCTCAAAAGAATATAATATCAACTTTGGAAGAAAATATTGAGAAAATGAAAAATAATCTCAAAGATGAAAAGGAAGAATTAATCAAGAATTTTGCATGCACTAAATGTGAGTCACTTGCTTTTCAAATAGTTAAATTGAAGAGAGTTATTGAAAGATATGAAAAAGGTCAAATCGGATTGGAACATGTTCTTAGTAGTCAAAGATACTCAAATGATAAAAGTGGTTTAGGTTATTCAAATTTTGCTAAACAAACTTCTAACAAGACCATTTTTGTAAAAGCTAAAGAACAAATTCCTTTAGATAAAAGTAACAAGCCTAAAGTGGTTCATCAATATAATAATAGGAAAAGGAACAAATCTTATTATAAAAAGAAATCTTATTCCCCTAGATATAAAAGCAACTTTTAGCCTACATGTTTCTATTGTTGTATTAAAGGTCATACTCCTAATGCATGTTATGTTAGAAACTTTAGTGTTGCTCAAGGCCATTATGTATGGGTTAAGAAAGGAACTAACTTTGAAGGACCCAAAGAAATTTGGGTACCTAATAAAACTTAACTCTTTTTTGTAGGTATGCTTGAAGACCTCTTTAAATCAATGGTATCTTGATAGTGGGTGTTCAAGGCACATGACGGGTGACTTAAACAAATTTTCACATCTAACGCTTAAGGCCAAAGGATATGTTACTTATGGTGACAACAACAAAGGAAGAATCCTTGGCGTAGGCATCATTGGTTCAACGCCTTCAACAACTATAGAAGATGTCCTATTTGTAGAAGGTCTAAAGCATAGTCTCTTTAGCATTAGCCAATTCTGTGACCGAGGTTTCAAAGTCAACTTCACTAAAGATGAATGTTTGATTGAAAATGAAGTTACTCATGAAGTTATGCTAAAAGGTAAAAGAGTTAATAATATATTTCAAATCTCTTTAGATAACTTGTCTTTGAATGTTAGGTGTCTCTTGGAAAACAACAATGAATCATGGTTATGGCACAAGAGGTTTGCTCATATTCATATGGAGCACTTGAATAAATTAATCAAGCATGACTTAGTCATTGGATTTCCGAAGATCAAATTCATCAAAGATGGGTTGTGTGGTGCTTGTAAAAAAGGAAAGCAAACTAAGTCAACTTTCATTTCCAAGAATGTGGTGTCCACAACTAGGCCACTACAATTGTTGCACATGGATCTCTTTGGTCCATCTTGAACAAAAAGCTTCGGAGGTAACGTTTATGCATTAGTTATTGATGATGATTTCTCTAGATATACTTGGACATTGTTTTTAGTGCAGAAAAGTGATGCCTTCAAAGCATTCAAGAAGTATGCCAAGCAAATTTAAAATGAGAAGTCTCTTTCAATTATCTCCATTAGAAGCGATCATGGTGGAGAATTCCAAAATGCCTCATTCGAAGAATTTTGTGAAGAACATGGAATCTCACACAACTTCTCCGCACCAATAACTCCACAACAAAATGGTGTCGTAGAAAGGAAGAATAGGTCATTAATAGAACTTGCAAGGACAATGCTAAGTGATTCAAATCTTCCTAAGTATTTTTGGGCGGATACGGTGAGCACGGCATGTTTTGTAAGTAACCATGTTAATTTTCGACCTATTCTCAAGAAAACCCCTTATGAACTTTTCAAAGGGAGAAAACCAAATATTTCTTTCTTTCATATTTTCGGGTGTAAGTGCTTTGTCTTCAACAACGACAAAGACAACCTTGGTTATCATTTTTGTGAATGAATGCTTATTATGTTTGTGAATGTATGACTGTTTTTTTTCAAGTCTTTTCCCAACCTTTTTTCTAATGACAAAGGGGGAGAAGAATTGATTGTTGTTTTTGTTTCTCTAACATTTTGCAGGAAAGATACACATTTCCAAAGCTTTGCTCATATTCCAAAAGAAAGGGGGAGCACTTGCATAGGGGGAGATATCCTTGGATTAGAGAAACAAGTTTAAAATAAACTTTCAAGTAGTGAGTTGTCATCATCAAAAAGGGGGAGATTGTGAAGTCATGGCTTCTTGATGATTTTGATGATTACAACATCTCTAAACAATTCTCATGTGAAAAGATCAAAAAGCTGTCAAAGACTTGAAGTGAATTGAAGTGGAGTAAAGATTCAAGTGAAGTATATCATTCCAAAGGATCAAGTATCACCATTGGTATATCTTAAACTTTCACTAATATGATATACAAGTGTTCAAATATTTATTCCATGATATCTTGGTTCATATAGAAAATTAGGATGTATTGCATTTCATTTTTCACATTCTGCCAAATTCTATTTTTCAAAACTGGGCTTCAGTAACCGGTTACCCACCGAGCAGTAACCGGTTACCACTGTTGTTTTTCAAATATTTTTTGGACGTTGGAAGCAAGTAACCGGTTACCCACCGAGCAGTAACCGGTTACCACTGACGAATTTTGGCAGATTGGTGCTTTTCTTCATTCAAATGTTTTCTTTGCATTCCTTTGAATCATGGCATCCTTTCATTCATCACACTCTTTCAAAAAGGTGTTTGTAGCAATATATAAACATCATTACTCATTTTTTTATGACCACCTCCTTTCTTGCAAACACTTTCAATTAATCATTCTTATAAAAACTCATATTTTTATCAAGTGTCCAAAAACTTTCTTAAAAAAGTATTATTTGCATTAAACCTTCATATACCTTGCTAAGAATACATATCATTTGGTTTGAACACTTGTGTACTATATTGAGTGATTGATATCCAAAGGGGAAGATTAATCCAAGTGATTAATATATTCAAGATTCATCATCAACTTTTTAATTAAGTTTAGATTTTTGTATCATACCTTGTTGTCCAGGATTGTTGGAAACAAGTGAAGTGTTGAAGAGGATTGTTCTTCATACACTTGATTACCTATAGGTCAGATAGTAAGCATCACGATTGGTGTGAGTAGGCTGTACAATAATTCTAACTATAGTGAAATCTCTTTCGAGTCAAAAGGGGAGTGGAGTACCTTCGGAGTGTGAAGGGAACCACTATAATTTCCGGTGTCCTTTTACTTTCCGCAATTTATTTTTCAGCACTTAAACAAAAAATAACCAAGAACCGGAAACAAGATCGAAGAAATTTTTTACCACCTAATTCACCCCCCCTCTTAGGCGCATTTACGACTTACATTTGGCATCAAAGCAAGTTATAGGTAACTTGTTCCTAAAGATTCAGATGGCTTCCACAAACAATGATCGTGTATTTAAAGATGGTGGTAGTAGTAACAAGCCTCCTTTGTTTTCCGGTTAATATTTCGACTTTTAGAAAATATGTATGAAGGCACATTTAGAAGCACAAGGAAGTGACATATGGGAGGCGGTTCAAAATGGTCCTTTTATTCCTACAACGGTTGTCAACGATGCTAAATCAACAAAGCCACAAGGATCATGGGATGATGATGATAAGAAAAGGGTTCTCTATGATAAAAAGGCGATTAATATTTTACAAAGTGCACTTGGAATGGATGAATTCTTACGCGTCTCAACATGTACATTGGCAAAGGAAATATGGGATACTCTTGTAGAAACTCAAGAAGGAACGGCCGAAGTCAAGAGATCTAGATTGAACACGTTAAGTCAAGAGTACGAGTTATTCCGAATGCAACCGGGAGAATCAATCCTCGACTTGCAAAAAAGATTCGTGCATTTGAAAAATCACTTGAAAGCACTTGGTAAGACACTAACTAATGATGAACTTAATCTTAAAGTGATTAGGTCTTTAACAAGAGAATGGCAACCCAAAGTGACGGCAATTTCTGAAAAGAAAAGTTTATCAACAATGACATCTGCTACTTTATTCGGAAAGCTTCGGGAATATGAGACGGAACGTGGACTATTGGAGAAACATGAGGTCCAAGAGAAGAAATCCAAGAGCATTGCCTTAAAAGTTGATTCCAAAGTTGTGAAGAAAGAAGACAATCCCGAAGAGGACGAAAACTTTATGCTTCTTGTAAAAAGACTAGGAAAATATTTTGGTGCAAAAAATAATATTGGAAATTGTAGTTACACAAGAAGAAATAAGTTCTCAAAGAACAAAGAAAGAGAAGCATCAACATCCAATAAAGACATTACATGCTATGAATGTGGAAAACAAGGCCACATTAAACCGGAATGTCCCAAACTCGCAAAGAATCATGACAATAAAGGAAAGAAAGATTACAATAAGAAGGCCTACATTGCTTGGGATGACAATGAAAAAAGTTCTTCATCGGATTCCGATAATGATCAAAGCGCAAATCTAGCATTGATGGCATCACATCATTCCGACGATGAAGACGATGAGGTTAGTAGTAACTTTTCAATTTTTGATAATGATGCTAAAGGAGAAACTGATGAACTTTTAAGTGAATGCAAAATTCTATACAAAACCATTTCATCTCAAAAGAATATAATATCAACTTTGGAAGAAAATATTGAGAAAATGAAAAATAATCTCAAAGATGAAAAGGAAGAATTAATCAAGAATTTTGCATGCACTAAATGTGAGTCACTTGCTTTTCAAATAGTTAAATTGAAGAGAGTTATTGAAAGATATGAAAAAGGTCAAATCGGATTGGAACATGTTCTTAGTAGTCAAAGATACTCAAATGATAAAAGTGGATTAGGTTATTCAAATTTTGCTAAACAAAATTCTAACAAGACCATTTTTGTAAAAGCTAAAGAACAAATTCCTTTAGATAAAAGTAACAAGCCTAAAGTGGTTCATCAATATATTAATAGGAAAAGGAACAAATCTTATTATAAAAAGAAATCTTATTCCCCTAGATATAAAAGCAACTTTGAGCCTACATGTTTCTATTGTGGTATTAAAGGTCAAACTCCTAATGCATGTTATGTTAGAAACTTTAGTGTTCCTCAAGGACATTATGTATGGGTTAAGAAAGGAACTAACTATGAAGAACCCAAAGAAATTTAGGTACCTAATAAAACTTAACTCTTTTTTGTAGGTATGCTTGAAGACCTCTTTAAATCAATGGTATCTTGATAGTGGGTGTTCAAGGCACATGACGGGTGACTTAAACAAATTTTCACGTCTAACGCTTAAGGCCAAAGGATATGTTACTTATGGTGACAACAACAAAGGAAGAATCCTTGGTGTAGGCATCATTGGTTCACCGCCTTCAACAACTATAGAAGATGTCCTATTTGTAGAAGGTCTAAAGCATAGTCTCCTTAGCATTAGCTAATTATGTGACCGAGGTTTCAAAGTCAACTTCACTAAAGATGAATGTTTGATTGAAAATGAAGTTACTCATGAAGTTATGCTAAAAGGTAAAAGAGTTAATAATATATTTCAAATCTCTTTAGATAACTTGTCTTTGAATGTTAGGTGTCTCTTGGAAAACAACAATGAATCATGGTTATGGCACAAGAGGTTTGCTCATATTCATATGGAGCACTTGAATAAATTAATCAAGCATGACTTAGTCATTGGATTTCCGAAGATCAAATTCATCAAAGATGGGTTGTGTGGTGCTTGTAAAAAAGGAAAGCAAACTAAGTCAACTTTCATTTCCAAGAATGTGGTGTCCACAACTAGGCCACTACAATTGTTGCACATGGATCTCTTTGGTCCATCTTGAACAAAAAGCTTCGGAGGTAACGTTTATGCATTAGTTATTGATGATGATTTCTCTAGATATACTTGGACATTGTTTTTAGTGCAGAAAAGTGATGCCTTCAAAGCATTCAAGAAGTATGCCAAGCAAATTTAAAATGAGAAGTCTCTTTCAATTATCTCCATTAGAAGCGATCATGGTGGAGAATTCCAAAATGCCTCATTCGAAGAATTTTGTGAAGAACATGGAATCTCACACAACTTCTCCGCACCAATAACTCCACAACAAAATGGTGTCGTAGAGAGGAAGAATAGGTCATTAATAGAACTTGCAAGGACAATGCTAAGTGATTCAAATCTTCCTAAGTATTTTTGGGCGGATACGGTGAGCACGGCATGTTTTGTAAGTAACCGTGTTAATTTTCGACCTATTCTCAAGAAAACCCCTTATGAACTTTTCAAAGGGAGAAAACCAAATATTTCTTTCTTTCATATTTTCGGGTGTAAGTGTTTTGTCTTCAACAACGACAAAGACAACCTTGGTTATCATTTTTGTGAATGAATGCTTATTATGTTTGTGAATGTATGACTGTTTTTTTTCAAGTCTTTTCCCAACCTTTTTTCTAATGACAAAGGGGGAGAAGAATTGATTGTTGTTTTTGTTTCTCTAACATTTTGCAGGAAAGATACACATTTCCAAAGCTTTGCTCATATTCCAAAAGAAAGGGGGAGCACTTGCATAGGGGGAGATATCCTTGGATTAGAGAAACAAGTTTAAAATCAACTTTCAAGTAGTGAGTTGTCATCATCAAAAAGGGGGAGATTGTGAAGTCATGGCTTCTTGATGATTTTGATGATTACAACATCTCTAAACAATTCTCATGTGAAAAGATCAAAAAGCTGTCAAAACTTGAAGTGAATTGAAGTGGAGTAAAGATTCAAGTGAAGTATATCATTCCAAAGGATCAAGTATCACCATTGGTATATCTTAAACTTTCACTAATATGATATACAAGTGTTCAAATATTTATTCCATGATATCTTGGTTCATATAGAAAATTAGGATGTATTGCATTTCATTTTTCACATTCTGCCAAATTCTATTTTTCAAAACTGGGCTTCAGTAACCGGTTACCCACCGAGCAGTAACCGCTTACCACTGTTGTTTTTCAAATATTTTTTGGACGTTGGAAGCAAGTAACCGGTTACCCACCGAGCAGTAACCGGTTACCACTGACGAATTTTGGCAGATTGGTGCTTTTCTTCATTCAAATGTTTTCTTTGCATTCCTTTGAATCATGGCATCCTTTCATTCATCACACTCTTTCAAAAAGGTGTTTGTAGCAATATATAAACATCATTACTCATTTTTTTATGACCACCTCCTTTCTTGCAAACACTTTCAATTAATCATTCTTATAAAAACTCAGATTTTTATCAAGTGTCCAAAAACTTTCTTAAAAAAGTATTATTTGCATTAAACCTTCATATACCTTGCTAAGAATACATATCATTTGGTTTGAACACTTGTATACTATATTGAGTGATTGATATCCAAAGGGGAAGATTAATCCAAGTGATTAATATATTCAAGATTCATCATCAACTTTTTAATTAAGTTTAGATTTTTGTATCATACCTTGTTGTCCAGGATTGTTGGAAACAAGTGAAGTGTTGAAGATGATTGTTCTTCATACACTTGATTACCTATAGGTCAGATAGTAAGCATCACGATTGGTGTGAGTAGGCTGTACAATAATTCTAACTATAGTGAAATCTCTTTCGAGTCAAAAGGGGAGTGGAGTACCTTCGGAGTGTGAAGGGAACCACTATAATTTCCGGTGTCCTTTTACTTTCCGCAATTTATTTTTCAGCACTTAAACAAAAAATAACCAAGAACCGGAAACAAGATCGAAGAAATTTTTTACCACCTAATTCACCCCCCCCCCCCCCCTCTTAGGCGCATTTATGACTTACATTTGGCATCAGAGCAAGTTATAGGTAACTTGTTCCTAAAGATTCAGATGGCTTCCGCAAACAATGATCGTGTATTTAAAGATGGTGGTAGTAGTAACAAGCCTCCTTTGTTTTCCGGTCAATATTTCGACTTTTGGAAAATCTGTATGAAGGCACATTTAGAAGCACAAGGAAGTGACATATGGGAGGCGGTTCAAAATGGTCCTTTTATTCCTACAACGGTTGTCAACGGTGCTAAATCAACAAAGCCACAAGGATCATGGGATGATGATGATAAGAAAAGGGTTCTCTATGATAAAAAGGCGATTAATATTTTACAAAGTGAACTTGGAATGGATGAATTCTTCCGCGTCTCAACATGTACAATGGCAAAGGAAATATGGGATACTCTTGTAGAAACTCAAGAAGGAATGGCCGAAGTCAAGAGATCTAGATTGAACACGTTAAGTCAAGAGTACGAGTTATTCCGAATGCAACCGGGAGAATCAATCCTCGACTTGCAAAAAAGATTCGTGCATTTGAAAAATCACTTGAAAGCACTTGGTAAGACACTAACTAATGATGAACTTAATCTTAAAGTGATTAGGTCTTTAACAAGAGAATGGCAACCCAAAGTGACGGCGATTTCCAAAAAGAAAAGTTTATCAACAATGACATCTGCTACTTTATTCGGAAAGCTTCAAGAATATGAGACGGAACGTGGACTATTGGAGAAACATGAGGTCCAAGAGAAGAAATCCAAGAGCATTGCCTTAAAAGTTGATTCCAAAGTTGTGAAGAAAGAAGACAATCCCGAAGAGGACGAAAACTTTATGCTTCTTGTAAAAAGACTAGGAAAATATTTTGGTGCAAAAAATAATATTGGAAACTGTAGTTACACAAGAAGAAAGAAGTTCTCAAAGAACAAAGAAAGAGAAGCATCAACATCCAATAAAGACATTACATGCTATGAATGTGGAAAACAAGGCCACATTAAACCGGAATGTCCCAAACTCGCAAAGAATCGTGACAACAAAGGAAAGAAGGATTACAATAAGAAGGCCTACATTGCTTGGGATGACAATGATATAAGTTCTTCATCGGATTCCGATAGTGATCAAAGCGCAAATCTAGCATTGATGGCATCACATCATTCCGACGATGAAGACGATGAGGTTAGTAGTAACTTTTCAATTTTTGATAATGATGCTAAAGGAGAAACTGATGAACTTTTAAGTGAATGCAAAATTCTATACAAAACCATTTCATCTCAAAAGAATATAATATCAACTTTGGAAGAAAATATTGAGAAAATGAAAAATAATCTCAAAGATGAAAAGAAAGAATTAATCAAGAATTTTGCATGCACTAAATGTGAGTCACTTGCTTTTCAAATAGTTAAATTGAAGAGAGTTATTGAAAGATATGAAAAAGGTCAAATCGGATTGGAACATGTTCTTAGTAGTCAAAGATACTCAAATGATAAAAGTGGTTTAGGTTATTCAAATTTTGCTAAACAAACTTCTAACAAGACCATTTTTGTAAAAGCTAAAGAACAAATTCCTTTAGATAAAAGTAACAAGCCTAAAGTGGTTCATCAATATATTAATAGGAAAAGGAACAAATCTTATTATAAAAAGAAATCTTATTCCCCTAGATATAAAAGCAACTTTGAGCCTACATGTTTCTATTGTGGTATTAAAGGTCAAACTCCTAATGCATGTTATGTTAGAAACTTTAGTGTTCCTCAAGGCCATTATGTATGGGTTAAGAAAGGAACTAACTATGAAGAACCCAAAGAAATTTGGGTACCTAATAAAACTTAACTCTTTTTTGTAGGTATGCTTGAAGACCTCTTTAAATCAATGGTATCTTGATAGTGGGTGTTCAAGGCACATGACGGGTGACTTAAACAAATTTTCACATCTAACGCTTAAGGCCAAAGGATATGTTACTTATGGTGACAACAACAAAGGAAGAATCCTTGGTGTAGGCATCATTGGTTCACCGCCTTCAACAACTATAGAAGATGTCCTATTTGTAGAAGGTCTAAAGCATAGTCTCCTTAGCATTAGCTAATTGTGTGACCGAGGTTTCAAAGTCAACTTCACTAAAGATGAATGTTTGATTGAAAATGAAGTTACTCATGAAGTTATGCTAAAAGGTAAAAGAGTTAATAATATATTTCAAATCTCTTTAGATAACTTGTCTTTGAATGTTAGGTGTCTCTTGGCAAACAACAATGAATCATGGTTATGGCACAAGAGGTTTACTCATATTCATATGAAGCACTTGAATAAATTGATCAAGCATGACTTAGTCATTGGATTTCCGAAGATCAAATTCATCAAAGATGGGTTGTGTGGTGCTTGTTAAAAAGGAAAGCAAACTAAGTCAACTTTCATTTCCAAGAATGTGGTGTCCACAACTAGGTCACTACAATTGTTGCACATGGATCTCTTTGGTCCATCGAGAACAAAAAGCTTCGGAGGTAACGTTTACGCATTAGTTATTGATGATGATTTCCCTAGATATACTTGGACATTGTTTTTAGTGCAGAAAAGTGATGCCTTCAAAGCATTCAAGAAGTATGCCAAGCAAAATCAAAATGAGAAGTCTCTTTCAATTATCTCCATTAGAAGCGATCATGATAGAGAATTCCAAAATGCCTTATTCGAAGAATTTTGTGAAGAAAATGGAATCTCACACAACTTCTCCGCACCAAGAACTCCACAACAAAATGGTGTCGTAGAAAGGAAGAATAAGTCATTAATAGAACTTGCAAGGACAATGCTAAGTGATTCAAATCTTCCTAAGTATTTTTGGGCGGATGCGGTGAGCATGGCATGTTTTGTAAGTAACCGTGTTAATATTCGACCTATTCTCAAGAAAACCCCTTATGAACTTTTCAAAGGGAGAAAACCAAATATTTCTTTCTTTCATATTTTCGGGTGTAAGTGCTTTGTCCTCAACAACGACAAAGACAACCTTGGTTATCATTTTTGTGAATGAATGCTTATTATGTTTGTGAATGTATGACTATTCTTTTTTCAAGTCTTTTCCCAACCTTTTTGCTAATGACAAAGGGGGAGAAGAATTGCTTGGTGTTTTTGTTTCTCTAACATTTTGAAGGAAAGATACACATTTCCAAAGCTTTGCTCATATTCCAAAAGAAAGGGGGAGCACTTGCATAGGAGGAGATATCCTTGGATTAGAGAAACAAGTTTAGAATCAACTTTCAAGTAGTGAGTTGTCATCATCAAAAAGGGGGAGATTGTGAAGTCATGGCTTCTTGATGATTTTGATGATTACAACATCTCTAAACAATTCTCATGTGAAAAGATCAAAAAGCTGTCAAAGACTTGAAGTGAATTGAAGTGGAGTAAAGATTCAAGTGAAGTATATCATTCCAAAGTATCAAGTATCATCATTGGTATATCTAAAACTTTCACTAATATGATATACAAGTGTTCAAATATTTATTCCATGATATCTTGGTTCATATAGAAAATTAGGATGTATTGCATTTCATTTTTCACATTCTGCCAAATTCTATTTTTCAAAACTGGGCTTCAGTAACCGGTTACCCACCGAGCAGTAACCGGTTACCACTGTTGTTTTTCAAATATTTTTTGGACATTGGAAGCAAGTAACCGGTTACCCACCGAGCAGTAACCGGTTACCACTGACGAATTTTGGCAGATTGGTGCTTTTCTTCATTCCAATGTTTTCTTTGCATTCCTTTGAATCATGGCATCCTTTCATTCATCACACTCTTTCAAAAAGGTGTTTGTAGCAATATATAAACATCATTACTCATTTTTTTTATGACCACCTCCTTTCTTGCAAACACTTTCGATTAATCATTCTTATAAAAACTCATATTTTTATCAAGTGTCCAAAAACTTTCTTAAAAAAGTATTCTTTGCATTAAACCTTCATATACCTTGCTAAGAATACATATCATTTGGTTTGAACACTTGTATACTATATTGAGTGATTGATATCCAAAGGGGAAGATTAATCCAAGTGATTAATATATTCAAGATTCATCATCAACTTTTTAATTAAGTTTAGATTTTTGTATCATACCTTGTTGTCCAGGATTGTTGGAAACAAGTGAAGTGTTGAAGAGGATTGTTCTTCATACACTTGATTACATATAGGTCAGATAGTAAGCATCACGATTGGTGTGAGTAGGCTGTACAATAATTCTAACTATAGTGAAATCTCTTTCGAGTCAAAAGGGGAGTGGAGTACCTTCGGAGTGTGAAGGGAACCACTATAATTTCCGGTGTCCTTTTACTTTCCGCAATTTATTTTTCAGCACTTAAACAAAAAATAACCAAGAACCAGAAACAAGATCGAAGAAATTTTTTACCACCTAATTCACCCCCCCTCTTAGGCGCATTTACGACTTACATTTGGCATCAGAGCAAGTTATAGGTAACTTGTTCCTAAAGATTCAGATGGCTTCCGCAAACAATGATCGTGTATTTAAAGATGGTGGTAGTAGTAACAAGCCTCCTTTGTTTTCCGGTCAATATTTCGACTTTTAGAAAATCCGTATGAAGGCACATTTAGAAACACAAGGAAGTGGCATATGGGAGGCGGTTCAAAATGGTCCTTTTATTCCTACAACGGTTGTCAACGGTGCTAGTTCAACAAAGCCACAAGGATCATGGGATGATGATGATAAGAAAAGGGTTCTCTATGATAAAAAGGCGATTAATATTTTACAAAGTGAACTTGGAATGGATGAATTCTTCCGCGTCTCAACATGTACAACGGCAAAGGAAATATGGGATACTCTTGTAGAAACTCACGAAGGAACGGCCGAAGTCAAGAGATCTAGATTGAAGACGTTAAGTCAAGAGTATGAGTTATTCCGAATGCAACCGGGAGAATCAATCCTCGACTTGCAAAAAAGATTCGTGCATTTGACAAATCACTTGAAAGCACTTGGGAAGACACTAACTAATAATGAACTTAATCTTAAAGTGCTTAGGTCTTTAACAAGAGAATGACAACCCAAAGTTACGGCGATTTCCGAAAAGAAAAGTTTATCAACAATGACATCTGCTACTTTATTCGGAAAGCTTCAAGAATATGAGACGGAACTTGGACTATTTGAGAAACATGAGGTCCAAGAGAAGGAATCCAAGAGCATTTCCTTAAAAGTTGATTCCAAAGTTGTGAAGAAAGAAGACAATCCCGAAGAGGACGAAAACTTTATGCTTCTTGTAAAAAGACTAGGATAATATTTTGGTGCAAAAAATAATATTGGAAACTCTAGTTACACAAGAAGAAAGAATTTCTCAAAGAACAAAGAAAGAGAAGCATCAACATCCAATAAAGACATTACATGCTATGAATGTGGAAAACAAGGCCACATCAAACCGGAATGTCCCAAACTCGCAAAGAATCGTGACAACAAAGGAAAGAAGGATTACAATAAGAAGGCCTACATTGCTTGGGATGACAATGAAATAAGTTCTTCATCGGATTCCGATAGTGATCAAAGCGCAAATCTAGCGTTAATGGCATCACATCATTCCGACGATGAAGACGATGAGGTTAGTAATAACTTTTCAATTTTTGATAATGATGCTCAAGGAGCAACTGATGAACTTTTAAGTGAATGCAAATATCTATACAAAACCATTTCATCTCAAAAGAATCAAATATCAACTTTGGAAGAAAATATTGAGAAAATGAAAAATAATCTCAAATATGAAAAGGAAGAATTAATCAAGAATTTTGCATGCACTAAATGTGAGTCACTTGCTTTTCAAATAGTTCAATTGAAGAGAGTTATTGAAAAATATGAAAAAGGTCAAATCGGATTGGAACATGTTCTTAGTAGTCAAAGATACTCAAATGATAAAAGTGGTTTAGGTTATTCAAATTTTGCTAAACTAACTTCTAACAAGACCATTTTTGTAAAATCTAAAGAACAAATTCCTTTAGGTAAAAGTAACAACCCTAAAGTGGTTCATCAATATAGAAATAGGAAAAGGAACAAATCTTATTATAAAAAGAAATCTTATTCCCCTAGATATAAAAGCAACTTTGAGCCTACATGTTTCTATTGTGGTATTAAAGGTCATACTCCTAATGCATGTTATGTTAGAAACTTTAGTGTTGCTCAAGGCCATTATGTATGGGTTAAGAAAGGAACTAACTTTGAAGGACCTAAAGCAATTTGGGTACCTAATAAAACTTAACTCTTTTTTGTAGGTATGCTTGAAGACCTCCTTAAATCAATGGTATTATGATAGTGGGTGTTCAAGGCACATGACGGGTGACTTAAAAAAAATTTCACATCTAACGCTTAAGGCCAAAGGATATGTTACTTATGGTGACAACAACAAAGGAAGAATCCTTGGCGCTGGCATCATTGGTTCACCGCCTTCAACAAATATAGAAGATGTCCTATTTGTAGAAGGTCTAAAGCATAGTCTCCTTAGCATTAGCCAATTGTGTGACCGAGGTTTCAAAGTCAACTTCACTAAAGATGAATGTTTGATTGAAATTGAAGTTACTCATGAAGTTATGCTAAAAGGTAAAAGAGTTAATAATATATTTCAAATCTCTTTAGATAACTTGTCTTTGAATGTTATGTGTCTCTTGGCAAACAACAATGAATCATGGTTATGGCACAAGAGGTTTGCTCATATTCATATGAAGCACTTGAATAAATTGATCAAGCATGACTTAGTCATAGGATTGCCGAAGATCAAATTCATCAAAGATAGGTTGTGTGGTCCTTGTCAAAAAGGAAAGAAAACTAAGTCAACTTTCATTTCCAAGAATGTGGTGTCCACAACTAGGCCAATTGTTGCACATGGATCTCTTTGGTCCATCGAGAACAAAAAGCTTCAGAGGTAACGTTTATGCATTAGTTATTGTTGATGATTTCTCTAGATATACTTGGACATTGTTTTTAGTGCAGAAAAGTGATGCCTTCAAAGCATTCAAGAAGTATGCCAAGCAAATTCAAAACTAGAAGTCTCTTTCAATTATCTCCATTAGAAGCGATCATGGTGGAGAATTCCAAAATGCCTCATTCGAAGAATTTTGTGAAGAACATGGAATCGCACACAACTTCTCCGCACCAAGAACTCCACAACAAAATGGTGTCGTAGAAAGGAAGAATAAGTCATTAATAGAACTTACAAGGACAATGCTAAGTGATTCAAATCTTCCTAAGTATTTTTGGGCGGATGCGGTGAGCACGACATATTTTGTAAGTAACCGTGTTAATATTCGGCCTATTCTCAAGAAAACCCCTTATGAACTTTTCAAAGGGAGAAAACCAAATATTTCTTTCTTTCATATTTTCGGGTGTAAGTGCTTTGTCCTCAACAACGACAAAGACAACCTTGGTTATCATTTTTGTGAATGAATGCTTATTATGTTTGTGAATGTATGACTGTTTTTTTTAAAGTCTTTTCCCAACCTTTTTGCTAATGACAAAGGGGGAGAAGAATTGCTTGTTGTTTTTGTTTCTCTAACATTTTGTAGGAAAGATACACATTTCCAAAGCTTTGCTCATATTCCAAAAGAAAGGGGGAGCACTTGCATAGGGGGAGATATCCTTGGATTAGAGAAACAAGTTTAGAATCAACTTTCAAGTAGTGAGTTGTCATCATCAAAAATGGGGAGATTATGAAGTCATGGCTTCTTGATGATTTTGATGATTACAACATCTCTAAACAATTCTCATGTGAAAAGATCAAAAAGTTGTCAAAGACTTGAAGTGAATTAAAGTGGAGTAAAGATTCAAGTGAAGTATATCATTTCAAAGGATCAAGTATCATCATTGGTATATCTAAAACTTTCACTAATATGATATACAAGTGTTCAAATATTTATTCCATGATATCTTGGTTCATATAGAAAATTAGGATGTATTGCATTTCATTTTTCACATTCTGCCAAATTCTATTTTTCAAAACTGGGCTTCAGTAACCGGTTACCCACCGAGCAGTAACCGGTTACCACTGTTGTTTTTCAAATATTTTTTGGACGTTGGAAGCAAGTAACCGGTTACCCACCGAGCAGTAACCGGTTACCACTGACGAATTTTGGTAGATTGGTGCTTTTCTTTATTCAAATGTTTTCTTTGCATTCCTTTGAATCATGGCATCCTTTCATTCATCATACTTTTTCAAAAAGGTGTTTGTAGCAATATATAAACATCATTACTCATTTTTTTATGACCACCTCCTTTCTTGCAAACACTTTCAATTAATCATTCTTATAAAAACTCAGATTTTTATCAAGTGTCCAAAAACTTTCTTAAAAAAGTATTCTTTGCATTAAACCTTCATATACCTTGTTAAGAATACATATCATTTGGTTTGAACACTTGTATACTACATTGAGTGATTGATATCCAAATGGGAAGATTAAATCAAGTGATTAATATATTCAAGATTCATCATCAACTTTTTAATTAAGTTCAGATTTTTGTATCATACCTTGTTGTTCAGGATTGTTGGAAACAAGTGAAGTGTTGAAGAGGATTGTTCTTCATACACTTGATTACCTATAGGTTAGATAGTAAGCATCACGATTGGTGTGAGTAGGCTGTACAATAATTCTAACTATAGTGAAATCTCTTTCGAGTCGAAATGGGAGTGGAGTACCTTCGGAGTGTGAAGGGAACCACTATAATTTCCGGTGTCCTTTTACTTTCCGCAATTTATTTTTCAGCACTTAAACGAAAAATAACCAAGAACCGGAAACAAGATCGAAGAAATTTTTTACCACCTAATTCACCCCCCCTCTTAGGCGCATTTACAACTTACAACCAACAGAAAAAAACGAATAAAAACATAAGTCTCAAAATGATTCAATCTGGTTTAAAAATTACAACATTAAACATGCAGTTTACACACACATGCAAGCAAGAAAAATATAAACACGAAGGGGTCAAGATGTTACTAATCAGATTTTACTGATGTGAAGCCCACACAGGTAAATTCCTCTTTCTGAACAGCTTCTTTAAAAATCTTTGCTCCTTCTCCTTCTTCTATTTTGGATTTGTTGCTAGTGTTAACGTGTTATAGAAATTTTTAGTTCTAGCTTAGCTCACCTTAATAAGAGATTCAACATAAATATTTGAGAAGGTTTAGGTATTGAGCTTTAAGTGAGTGAGTGTTAAGGAATTGTGGTGTTGTGGTCTCAGTAGCTACAAATTCTTTAGGGTTTTTGTATTGTTTCTCTTGTGTGTTTTCAATAGGTTTTTTATGTGTATCAGTATGTATGAATTTTTTTCTCTGAATGTGTGTGCAGTGGATGATTTTGTAGTGAGAATTGGTGAAGGATTTGATACGTGTGACTGCTTGAGGTTGAGATATATTTGTCTCATCTCAAGTGTGTGAATTATGGAGAGGATAAGGATGAATTTTGTTGTACTATTAGTGAGTTGTCAGGAGAGGAACAATACCAAATTTATGGGATTTTTAGGTAGTGGAATAGAGTATTTAGAATGTACTATCCATGTGCTGAGTGATTTCTTTTGAATTTAGTTTTGTTGGTTTATGCTCGTTTTACTGCAGTGACTTTTGTGTTATGAATTTTTACTATTGCAAAATATTTGTGTGAATCTTGCTTTGTGGTCTTTCAAATAATGTTACACTTGAATTTCTTGAACAAAATATGGATGTTATGGTTGGTTAGTTTCTAACAAAATTGTTCCCTCTCTTTTTTGCTAGGTCTCTTCTTGATGATGAAGAAAAGTTTGCAAAATGTGATATGGCTTAGGGACTTCAAAATTATGGATTCATGGAGAAATGCTTATGAAATGCTAAATAAAGGGAGGACATGGAGCAAGAAACTTGATGATGAAGAAATTGGCGATCAAGTGGAAATCAAATGAAAATTTGAAGAAGATTAGGTTTAGGTCTTAGGACTTTCTAAGGGTTCAAGAAAACTTGTAAAAATACCTTGTATATTTGTAGCATGTTGATGTATTTTCCATATTGTAACACATAACTTGGTTTTGAAAGTGTATGAAAAAGATTAAGTTTGGGGTTTCTCTTGGAAGTCAACAAAGTTTAAGTTTGGGGTTGGGGTACTAGAGAATATTGGTCAATTTTTTTTAAAAAAAAGAAGAGAAAATAAGAAGTGGAAAAAGACACTTCAAAAAAAAGAGAAAAGAAAAAGAATGTAAGCATAATAAGGACCAAGAATATCTAGTACCATTAAAAAGGAACAAAGGGGTGTGATGATAGAAGGAGAACTAGGCACCCAAATCCAAATGTTTAAACTTACTTTCCCAAAAATATCCCACCCAGACATAAGCTAAATTACAATCTAAAAAGACCTCAAATGTGTGTGTTGTGATTTCTGTGATGAATTATATTATAACATGATCAAGCTAAGGACAATTTATTTTGTATGTTGATTGAGAGATAATTCTATCCATTGAGTGAGTCAAAGTGAGTTGAGAGACAGGTTGAGTACTGGTCAATGTTTTAGGATGTTTTCCGAATTTGTCGGTTGGAAGTTAGAAGCTAGAATGATGGCCAGGTAAAGAAAAAAATTGCTTTGATAATGTTCGATTATTATTGTGCGACTTGTTTTATGTTGAAATATGTAGTTGCAGGCGAGTTACTTGAGGACAAGCAAAGATTCAAGTTTGGGGTTCTGATGATAGTCTGTCATTTCATGAATTTAGTCGAAGAATCAGATCAAAACAAGTGAAAGATGATCTAAAATGAAGAAGAAAGACCAAAGAATGAGTAAAAAATAGCGAAGTATGAAGAAATTGATCGTAGTGAAAATTCAAGTGATAAAGGGAGAAAAAGCGTGCAACTACCGAAATAATCACGCGCAACATTGCGCGCCCGATAGTGACATAAAGACCGCATCACGCACTCGATAAAGGTTATCACGCACATGATGGCTTCTTTTTCTGGACTTTTTCTAGTGTGTCTGATCCATTTTTAACTCTTTTTAAGGGGAAATTCTACATCTTTTTCAAGGGTTACGAATTTTGGAGAGCAAAGTGTGAATTTTACAGCATCAAGGGTGATTTTGAAGGCATTGGAAGCCATTGTAGACGATTAATTGTAGAGAATTCACATCCTATTATCGTATATTGTTTTTGGTATTGTAATAGGAAATGTGAGTATCTAAACTCCTCTAGGTTAGGTTGTGTTATGATGACTTATTTCAATATTATTGGGTAATATGTTGATTTGACTTTGTATGAACCTTTTAATCTATAATCCTATTCAACTGCTTATTATTCTTAATGCTTTTTATGTGAGATACTCTTTTAGATTGATTTTGGGCACATAGAGAATATTGACCATTAGGGTATGTGTTAGTCCTATGACAATTATTGTACTTACGCTAGTTGAATAGGAACAAGACACCCCGAGTAGTGGCATAGGGAATTAACGTTTTGCATATCGCCTAATCCTGCTTACGCTGGTGGACTGGGGATAGGAAGCTCTGAGTAGTGAATAAAGAGTTATTTTGCGAGAGATTGGGTATATCGGTTTTGTTAATTCGTTGTGGGATTATAGTGATAAGATCATTCATATAAGACATAAAACATCGATAATAGAGAAATAGGGGATTCAATTCAATTCGTAATTTTGTTTAAACACTTATTTACTTTTTGCATTGCAAACTCGAACCCCCCTTTTTACAATTTTCTTTACATTGTTGTTGATTATAGTATGAGTGTTATCGTAGTTAAGTATTTGTTTATTGTCTCCACATGGATTAATGCGATATCAATGCTGTTCAATAGTTACTAATATTTTAAGCTTAAGTTTGCAAGGTTTATTTTAAAAGCTACGCTATGTAAAATGGATAACAGATAAATAAAGTTCCAGAGAGGTAAGAACTTGTTAGGATTGAAATCCATCCAACGATCAAATATGTAATTTACCAACCAACTATGCATAATCTAAATATTCATCAATATCATCACTTATCACTCACAACAAAGCTCATGTCTAAACTTTCGACAAGAGTTCTACCATATTGTTTAACCGACAATCTCTCAGCCTATCAGACAATATGGAGCATTAATATTCGATACTCACGTGAATGTTAAATCTAAATCTATGTCTAGAGTTTAGCGTCTAACGTATAATTATCCTAGATCTAGATTCGAAGAGTATTTCTCAATAACGGTTCAAGCCGATAGATAAAACAAGTTAACAAGGGTAACATCAATATAGATTAGTGAATAGATTATACATAATGCCATGATTAATAAAAATACATACTATAAAAGTTAACTTACATCCAATCCCAACAAGAAAGGAATTTAGCTACACATAGTAGTTAGATACAAAGAGAAAAATGAAGAGGAGGAAGCATCCACTGTGATTTCCCAATGATAGAAACGAATCCAACTCCGGATCTTTAAGAAGCACCATAACTTGTTGTTTTCTAAGCCTCACTCTCTCTAAAAATGGATTCTCTTGGCTATTCCAAGAGAGCAAAGGAAATGATATCCAAAAAACTAGGGAGAGAAGGTCAAAAATTTGTTTTAGACCTATTTATACAAAGTTGAGAATTTCCTGTCTCGCACGACGAACTCATCCTCGCCTGGAAAAAGTTGTTTTTTGGCCAAGCTAACAATCAGAGCGCATCAAACCATCATTGGAAAAAATATTTATGCTCACCCGACGACCAAGACCATGCCCAACGAACTCAAAATCTCAAGACCTCGTTGGGCAACTAGCACGAGTTTTTCTCCTAGAATGTAATTCTTTTTGCTTGCTCCTGCCTTGCCAAAGCTCGCCCGACGAGCTCGCTTCCTGCTCTCCAATTGGCGTCGGGCGAACATGCTAGAATTTCCCCAATTCTTAGCTTTATTCCTTCTTTTTTGTTTTGTGTCTTTTCCTTTGGCTTCTTGCATCATTTCCAATACACTAACACACAAATCAAGGATACCAAAGTTAATTGCAATATATATGACATTCAGTGGCAAACATGGGGAATCCAACAATGAAACTGCAAAATAGTCCAGAAAATGCCAAGTTTTTATGTATTATAGCCAAATTTAGCACTTATCAAACTCTCCCAAACTTTAAACTTGTTTGTCCTCAAACAAGAATTTTACTAACCTAAAGAAACAAGAGCAGCTACCAAGATATCATGATCAATAAGTTTTTAGAAAACAAATGCATGGTTTTAATTTCAAAAGTACCAGCAAAGTGATGCTTACCTCTATACTACAACTATACCATGATTATGAAACAAATTCTAAGCACAAAACACATGTGAAAATTCTAATGCAACACAATTTTAAAAATGAATCACACCTAACACACAACTTCATCGATGGATGAAGAACAAACATGAGGGACTTGACACACACCCAAAAATCTTGCTAACATCTAGATTATCATCCAAAAAATTCATATCGAAAGCATAAAACACAAATCACAAGGACTTAAAGGGTTATAATGTGGCTTGGGTAACAAAGAAATATCATTTCTTAAGGTAATTAAAACAAAAGAAATTTCCTAATCATATAGGGGTGGTCACTTCTCAAATTCTCAAGCATTCATAGTTTCTTTTACCTTTTTCTTATTGCTCAAATGTTACACCTTTTCACACAACTTATTAGCACAAAACATTTTTGCTATTTTTTCAAGGCTTTTTCTTTTTCACTTTTCTTTTCTTTCTTTTTTAAATTTTTTATTTTTCTTTCTCAACCTCTTAGCAACCAACCTTTTTCTCCCTAACTTGAATACAACCAAGTCTTGCAATATGAATGCTCCCAAACTTTCTAAGGCAAGGGTTAAAATCCCAACCACAAGTTAAGGTTGATGGTGCAAGTGTTTCAAGAAACAAATTTAGAATCCATACAAAAATCAATGATGAACTAATATTTGTTACAATCAAAGGAGAAATTCCACAGTCCAAAATTGATATAGATTCTGACATTAAGACTCAAAGGGATTAGTGAATTCTTGCTCATCACTAGGTAGGTTCTTTTTAGTCAAGTGGTTGTGCTCAAAATCAAACAAAATGCCTTGATCATTTTCAGGCTTTCATACAATTAAATATAAACGCAATATTAAACACAAGTCAAATGAGTTAAAATAAGAATTGTTGGTCTCCTGTGCAATTTAGTAAACAATGGAAGTTTCCTCACCTTTGGTTATGATTTAAAGTGATTCAAATATGAACATGGATTGAAAAAGAATGAATGGCATGATATTTTTACAAATTATAAGTTTCATATTCATGCTACGTTCTAGAACGTGTTAAACATGTACCTTGACAGTGTAACAAATTTCTAGCTCATATCATTACCATACAAGTGCAAGTTGAAAAATTCAAACTTAAAATAATCACTCAATGCTTTTTCAAGCCATTCAAAAATAAACTTTGAGAACAAACACAAAATTTCTAAAACTATTGAAATTAAACTAAACTACTATATTATCTACTTGAAACAAATTAAGCTACTTAATACAAATCTATTAAATACTTACAAAGTTGGGTTGCCTCCCAAAAAACGCTTGTTGTACGTCGTTAGCTCGACGCATTTCAAGTAGATGCTCCCTCTTATTGCTTCGTTGTGCATAGCTTGTTGTTGGTTCCTTCTCCCGTAGTTACCACTAACCAATCACTTAAAAAAACGTGATGGGAAACAAGTATATATACAATATAGACAAATGTACAAAGCTTAAAAAGATAGAACTATTGCAATGCTTTAATATCTAAACACTAATCCTCGGATTTGTTTATCGTACGAGTGTTCTTCTTCTGTCTGAGATTTGGCAATCATATCATCCACATAAACCTCGATTTCATGATGAATCATATCATGGAACAGAGTTACCATAGCTCGTTGATATGTTGCTCCGGCATTTTTCAGACCAAACGGCATCACCTTGTAGCGGAAAGTGCCCCGTGGGGTTATGAAAGTTGTCTTTTCCATGTCTTCAAGTGCCATCTTGATTTGGTTATAGCCAGAAAAGCCATCCATGAAGGAGAATACCGAGAACTGAGCTGTATTATCCACCAAAACGTCGATGTGAGGTAATGGGAAATTATCTTTAGGGCTAGCTCTGTTCAGATCCCGGTAGTCGACACACATCCGTACCTTTCCATCCTTCTTAGGTACTGGGACGATGTTTGCAACCCATGGCGGATAATTGGTGACTACTAGAAACCCTGCATCCAACTGCTTTTGCACTTCTTCCTTTATCTTGACAGCCATCTCTGGTCTTGTTCTTCTGAGCTTCTGCTTGACCGGAGGACAACCTTCTTTGAGAGGCAAGCGGTGCACCACGATGTCTGTGTCCAGCCCAGGCATGTCCTGATAAGACCAGGCGAAGATGTCAACGTATTCTTGCAGCAATTCAATCAGCCCTTTCTTCACATTGTCTTCTAAAGCAGCCCCTATCTTGATTTCTCTCTTGGTGTCCTCGGTGCCGAGATTAATCACTTCAACAGACTCTTGATGCGGTTGAATAACCCTTTCCTCTTGTTTTAATAACCTGGTAAGTTCTTTAGGGAGTTCACAGTCTTCATCACCCTCTTCTTCAGCTTGAAAGATTGGATTTTCAAAGTCGAAGCGAGCCATAGCAGAACCGTTATCAATAGGATCCGGTGTTGTGCATCTGCATGAGTGATGGTATGTGCTTATGAGTGTGAACAAGAAGTGAAAACTAAACAAAACATTGCCATTTTTTTTTATTTTGAAAAACTGCAAAAATAGAAAGACAGGGAACGAAATATTTGAATGCAAAAAGACGTCCTTTATTTATGATAAAAAATGCAAGTGTCACATAGGTGGGCCCTACAATGAGTCATTACGCCCTGGGCGGAACGTAAGACTTGGATATGCATGAATAAACAAAGAAAATTACTCTTCAAGAAGAGTGACTTGGATAATCTCTTCAGAAGACCAATTGTTGAGAACTTCACCCGGGATCCTCGGACGCACCCAGTTGTCAATGTCACAATCACTATCCCCCTCTTCTTCGTTGACTGCAGAGACTTGACCATACTGAATGATGCCAGCACTGGAGAAAGTGATCGGCCCCTGATGAGTCTGAAGTGTTGAAGTTGTAGAAGTTAGAGCTGGCTGATACCCAATCCCGAACTTATCTTCTTTCACTGGTAATTCCAACAGACGCCTCCAACCGGGAGCAACACCTGAATCCACCACGGCCCGTGCCTGCTTAAAGGATGAGATAGAGGCACCCGCTTTAGCCTCTTTCACAAACTCTTGGACAGACAAATCTTCAACCTGGAGGATACCTTTGTCGAGCAAGGCCTGGATACCCTGCTGTAGCTTCAAACAACCTCCATTCTGAGTAGCACAATCCAAACAACCCTTCCCACAACCGGGGAAAACATCGGCCTTCAGCAAGTATCCTTTGATATCCAACAATGGAGTCTTCAGCTTCAACACATCCTTAATGGACTTGGCTTCTCCCTCTACCAAATTAACGTTCGCACCACCATGCTGGGGCATGGGATTGTTGACGACATTCGGAGCTGGTGCAAGGTCGATGGCCTTTGAATCTATGAGGTCCTGAACTACGTGCTTAAAAGCTTTGCAGTTCTCAATGTCATGGCCAGGTGCCCCAGAGTGGAAGCTACACCTAGCGTTGGCGTCGTAACCCACCGGAAGTCTACCAACAGGAGGAGCCAGAGTGCGCAGTTGCACAAGCTGTAGTTGTTGAAGACTAGAAAGCATCTGAGCGTACGACATTGGAAGGGTGTCGAAACGCCGGTCCATCATCCTTTGCCTCTGTTGATAAGCGGGTCTGTTACCCGGTTGTTGCTGCTGTTGATACTGAGCTGGTTGACGTTGTGATTGTTGTTGTTGTAGTGGTGATGTAGCTGGAATGGTCACCCATGCGGCAGTACCTGTTATGCAAGACATGCTAATGCAAATGCAATGACATGTTTATCAATTCCAAAGGTATTCTACCCCCTTGATTCCAGTCTCACATTTGATAAACAGTGTAAAAAAAAAAAGACTAAGCCGTTGATGAGAACCAAGAAAATTCTGACTAGAATCAAGTAGAAGATATAAACCCCACAGAAATGGATAAACATGTGTTAAATGATATGAATGCAAATGATGTGATGCAACGATGTGAATGCAATGCAGTGGCATGTCAATCAGGATTGCTGTATCTGCTTGAACATCTGTCAGGTTGCACTGTCTGGAGAGAAATTAAGAGCACACCAAACAAAGGTCATGGGATGGATCATGTTATCCTTAATATCAACCACCCATTTTGGCGGATTATGGTTTACACCTTATCAACACCCGAGTTTCATTGATATTAAGGATACCTGATCGGATCAACCATGAATCAAGGGTTTGTCGCAAGTCACGAGCATGGAGTTTAGGTTAAGAACCACCCAAAAGGAGTGTACTAAGGTTTAAACCTGCCAAACATGTTCTACAAAAAGGTTCCCATAGTCATAATCCCATCTTTCGGATATTATTAGAGGAACGACTACTCGTATTCCAACAATATTCTCAAGAGAGACTCTTATGAGTGTAGTATCGCGTAACAATCGTATCAAATCTTACATTTGAACGACTTTCGCACTACGTCCTACGAATAGGCCAAGATGGGTTAGGTAAACTAAGGTCCTTGGCTTCTTAGGTCTATATTGGAACAAGTAATGTCTAACCACAACTTACTTATGTGACATTATTGATCTCAACATGACCTCCACCAAGTGAATGGGCTTGCAAGTCAACTCGCTAAGGAATACTCCACACAAGTTGACAGGACTATGCCATTCTCCTATCTTAAGTGCACTCGAGTTCGGGTATAGAACTCATCTCACAAAGATCACCAAGCAGCCAGCCAACAGAAACAGATACAACAATGATATGTACACAATGTAATAAGGTAAAGCAGGTAAATAAATAACTGTACAAAAGCATGAACACCCAATAAACAAACAAACTACAAAAGCTAGGAGGGACTCGCTTAGGGAAGATGGACCAGCAAGAGGTCAACTTCTTAAAGTCCCCAGCAGAGTCGCCAGCTGTCGCAACCTGAAAAATACAGTGTGCAAAAAAAACAACCGGCGAAAGAGAATGACAGAAGAGTCGCCACCGTGCGTTATTCATCCCAAAGGAGGGAAAGGAAACGCTCGAAGTAAACCTGAAAAAGGAAAGGACAAGACGGGGTCTCGCAACCAAATCTTGGGTTCGGGAGTCGGTTATGCGAAGGGAAGGTATTAGCACCCCTACGCATCCGTAGTACTCTACGGGATCCACTTTTGTAGTTTTTGTCTAAAGGGTGTGGGTTTATCTAGTGTCTTTATTTACTAAAAAAAAAAGGGGTTGAATGAAAATGACTCGCGCGGATGTTGCATCCACTGCATACGTATCTCATCTGAATATGAGAATCAGAGTCTTCGTAGCTCGGCTGACCTATGAGTTGGGGGGATGTGTGCTCGCTAAGACATCGCGTCTTATGCCTACGTATCTCATCTGGAATGAGAATCAGAGCAAGCCGTAGTTCGGCTAACTACGGGGTTATGGATTGGGTTTTGGACGAACAACGTTACTACGCAATCTACCGGATGCTCGACCTTTGGAGACTTACTCGCCTGTAGTAGAAGGAGTAAACGTGTTGCTTTGGGTTTTAGGGTTTGGGATGCTCGAGGGCAAAAAGGCAGTCCTTGACGAAGGAACCACGCTACCTGCAGGAATATGAATACAAAACACAAAACATGTATCTCAAAGTAAAATGCCACCAAGGGGCTCAAACATTGCCTCCTATCGAGGTCTTCCAGCTAAGAAAGCGATAAAGTATGAGAAAGGGAAAAAATTACCACACGGATAAAGATCCGAAGCTATAGCAGTTAAAGGGGCAAGAAACCCTGAAATGTCTCCAACTGGACCGTCAAAGGAAATCAGTCAACACGAATAATCAGAATAAAACTCCAGGGGGTATCCCACAAATAAAGTGGGAAACCACGCGAGTGTCTCTGCGAAAGCCATGTGAGCCCTCATAAAACTCGACAAAGGGTTAGAGTAGTAGGATGAAATCAAGAGAAAACAATGCCATGGAAACACAAGACAGGTTAGAATAAACAAAATAGGGTAACCCAGAGTTGCCCCTAAATCAAAATGTAACCACATGAATAATTCCATCAAAATTCACAAAAGGCTCACAAAAAGGTATCAAATTCACCCATAATACCTCATACATTTAGAGCATTCAAATTAAAGGCATAAAGATGATGGATATAGGGCAAACCTGATTGGAGAGCTTGATTGAAATTGAGTTGCACCCGTGAGGTTTACAAGTTGAGTTCCCTTCAGGGTTTGGAGGCTGCTCTTAACTCTGTTGGCTTTTCTCTCACTATCTTTTTCCTCAGGGTTTTGTTCCAAGTAAACCTCAGAGTGTTTTGCTTCTCTTCCTTCTTTCTCCAGTAAATCTCCCAGTGTAACTCCAAGTGTAACTCCAAGTGTGTTTTCCTCTACTGAAACTTCAGTATTTATAGACTGATTTTCGTGGGTAATGGGCTCAAATGAGGGAGACCCAAGTCCAAAATAATTTGTTATATTTTATTTATTTATTTTATTTATTTAATTAATTAATTAATTAATTAATTAAATTTTTTTTTTTCGTTTTTTTTCGTTTTTTTTTTTTCGGGAAAAATGAAGGGTAAATTTTGGGGTATTACAAGCTTTTGGATACAGTGGTCACTGGGTGTTGGTTGCTATGGATCTTTCGAGACTAATAGTGTATTATCTCGATTCGTTATCTCGATTCGTCACTGGGTGTTGTTGTATATTGTTGATCAAAGAATCATATATTAATGTTGTATATATGGAGGATTAATGTTGTATATAAATGGATTCATGTTGTATATATCAATGGATTAATGGTGTATAACATTGGATTAAAGGATGAAATCAATATGAATTTTACACTTTTGCAGCATGCGAACAGGTTACCAATTAAATATCCACTGTTTTTCAAACAATTTTTTTTAAAATAACTAACACTTTAGAGGGCGCTTTGTCCAGAAAGCGCCCTCTAAACACTTTACATTGACAACTTTAGAGGGCGCTTTTTCCTGAAAGCGCCCTCTAAACACTTTACATTGACAACTTTAGAGGGCGCTTTTTCCTGAAAGCGCCCTCTAAACACTTTACATTGACAACTTTAGAGGACGCTTTTTCCAGAAAACGCCCTCTAAGGTGTCCCTTTATGGACCACTCCAGAGGGAGCTTTCTTCTGAAAGCGCACTATAATGTGGCCACTTTAGACAGCGCTTTCTCCAGGAAAACAAAGTGCTGTCTTTACCTATGTCAGCGCCACTTTAGAGGGCGCTTAAAAGCGCTGTTATAGGCCAAAATAAGCGCCCTCTTTTCCCTTATTTGGCGTAGTGAAAGTCTTACGGTACACAAAAAAATATTTTTAAAATGTTTAAAAAATGACTACCGGAACTCTTTTGCAAAGTCTTCCGGTACACAAAAGTTGACTACCGGAACTTTTTTTCAAAGTCTTCCGGTATACAAAAAAAATATTGAAAAATTGCTTGAAAAATGACTACCGGAACTCTTTTGTAAAGTCTTCCGGTACACAATTTTTTTTATAAAAATAATAATAAAAATAAAAATAAAATAATAAATTAGTTTAAAATATATAAGGATAAAATTAATATTTTTATGAAATGTAGGGGTGTAGGGATAAATGTAGGGGTATGAGGTAAAACTTTCCCTAGGAGAACCATTGTTTGACCCATTTTATAAACCCCTGAATGGATATATATATATATATATATATATATATATATATATATATATATATATATATATATATATATATATATATAAATATATATATATATATATATATATATATATATATATATATATAATATATATATATATATATATATATATATATATATATATATATATATATATATATTAGCTTGTCCTTTTGGTTTGAAGTGCGTCCTTTTTATAGCGATTCCATCACCCTAATATGAGACAAGGGAGGCAGAGATAATTGGATGTCATTTAGTGGTCATAACAACCAAATATTCCATCTCTATGGAATTTAGAGGATATGTTTGGACATGATGACATCACGATGATAAGTGCCCATAAAGGTGTGTTTGGGATATCTCGACACATAAATGACTTATATGGGGCGCCTCTTAGGCTATCTTGACCCATGAGAGGCCTATTTGGCGTCTCCTAGGGTCGTTAAAGGATCGAATTTATCTCACGCCTAGACCCGAGTAATTATCCCTACCATTATCCACCATTTTTAAGATGTACACAGTATCCCAAGCATGAGGCCTAAAGGGGAGAAGTGCTTAAGGATACAATGGTCGAGCTAATCCAAATATGTCCATCGACCAGGTTTCAAGCTTCTTTCCAGCCAATTTTGAAAAGTACATGTGTGTGTGAGAGAGAAAGAGTGTGTGCATGTGCATGTGTGTGTGCGTGTCTATATGTGCATGTTATTCTGTTAGTGAATCAAAATTGATTTGTGAATTGGTGGTTGTGATGCACAACGATGAATCAGAGCTTCTGGTGTAGTGAAAGAGGGGCTGACCTGGAAGGTTAGCACTCCAATGCTCAAGTTAGTACAGGAAGAAGAAGAATGAATAAAAATTGGATTTGAAATTGTGTAATTGAAACTGGTGCGCTTTTCGTTTATATAATGGAGTGATTATAATAACTTGCTATTTTTAAGACTTGGATCGCCTGTATTCTCCTATAGAGTAATTCTTATACACTACAAATGTTATAAACTAATTGTAAATCCTTATGAATGGTCCTCTAGTGACCATTATGGTCGGCCTAAAATAGTTTCCTCTCAAGCCCTTATTTCGATATGACAGTACAAGAGTTTGTTGTATCTGCCTCGTCCATTGACCATTCATTTCAGCTACTCTGGAAGGTCAAGATAAGGTATTACTATTTCTTGGGAACTTATGCCTTTAATGCCCCAAACTTAAAATGTATTTTCAGAGGTACCCTCATAGTGACATTGGGAACTGGAACACTTAAGTGTTACGTGTAAGTGTTTTGAAACATTGATGGGGTTTATCATGTCATTACATGAGAGGTTAGTATTGATGGGGCCTTTTTGGATGTTGGTTTATCTTTAGATTGGGGTGTCTTTACCCCTGGTGAAAATAAAAGGATCTATAACGAGTATGGTGATTGTGCCTTCCCCTTATACAAGTGTTTTTTCTCAATCACGAGTCTTTGACTTCCGTTCAATTGTTTCAAAATAGAAATTCTTAAACATCTGGTGGTTGCTCCGTCATAACTTCATCCAGTGAGTTGGGCATATGTAAAAGTCTTCCAATATTTGTGTGAATATTTGAATGAGAGACCTTCTCTGACCTTTTTCTTTAATCTTTTCAAAGTCCAAAGTGGCTTTGTGACTCATGCATGGGGTTGTGGTTTAGTTTCCCTAGTGTCGACTGACTGTGACTTCAGGACTTTTTAGAGAACTTGAAATGCTTTAAATACCGCTTCTTCTTGGTTACCCCTATCCTCCCAAATGCTCATGCAACGGTATGCACTGTTGGAGATAGAACGTGGGGGTAAATATACCAATTTATTCCCTAAGTACTGGAACGAGGGTTATTTACTGATGGAAAATGGGTTGTATGTCTATAAAGTGGGGGGGGGGGGGTGACCTTTGTCAGGAATACTTGTTTTAAAGAAACGAATGGTGAGCTTCGTTAAATATCTAGGCTATCCCGATGGCGTTGTTCCTCAGGATGAAGCTTCTAAAAAGCGCTTAAAACTTCTCATTGACACCCGTCTACTAATGAATGCCCACACCAGGGAGGAAAGGAAGATTATTTACTATCAACTCGCTTGTTCATGATGTATTTACTTTGTTGATGATTGTATACAAATTCAATGAAGGATGAGGAGGCACCCCACCTTTTAAGGAGGGGAATCTGGATGGTGCAAACTATAAAGGACCCTTTAACTATTACGGTGGGTCGACGCTCCTCCACCCCTAGAGTACTCTACAAATGTTACTACTTTTGAATGCTTCGCGACAACCATTGAATGCGTCAGGTGTTCTTCCTTCTAAAGATCATCGGACCTCTCCCTCAGAAGAAGATTGATCTTACTTAGCCAACCTGACCAGACATCCTCATGAGGAAGAACTAGCAACTCTGGCGCGTTATACTTTCCGACTAGGTGACTCTTTTAGTGAGAGGTGAAATAAGGAAGGATAAGTCTTTGGCTTATATCCGTCTATTTTGACATCTACCAAATCGTCTCTTTCGATGATTCAAATAGATCTGGAGGCTCAACGTCCCAAAAATTCCTCTTTAACTCATCACTTACCTAATTGTTCTACTTCTAGCTTTGCGACTGTTTCAGAGTCTTTTGAGAATGCCTTACAGCAAACAGAGCATTTTCACCATCCTCTGCGTATTTTGAGGGAGCAGTTTTGGCCGAATTAGATGATCAAAGATGGGAAGATCGTTTCCATGCTGGGCTAACCTTCTTTCAGTTTTTTTTTCACATGCTATGCGTAAAGTATATTTGTAATGAAGTAATATATATGTTTTTGTTTTTACCTATCTGAGGTATGTGTGTTTGATCCCAAATTTGGAGTTCAGGATTTTGTGCAAACTTATGAGGTCTTCCCTCAAAGTTTATTGGATGTCTCTGGGGATGTTCCTGGCTAAAGGCTGGTTCCGTTATCCCTCAGGTGAAAATCCAGTCTGAGGTTGACATGTGGCCAATCCATTGCGGCCTCTAGAGTGGCTAGCTTCCAGATGAGGATGAACTATTATTGTCGTTTTATTGGTTTTTACACTTTCTTTATGTGTGTGTGTATGTGCTTTACACTATAGGGATTTGATTAGTAAGGTCACACACACATGGAATTTATGACAACACCCATGAGTCCTTGCATTGAGGACTAGATCTCTTTAGCCGTACCCCAGACTCGTCGTTACCTTACATAGCCACAAAGAAAAAAATATTTAGAACTTGCAATATTTCATTAATAACTTGGAACTAATATCACATCCATGAAAGCTAATTATACAAAAATAACGTTAAACCCGAATTTAAAAAGATAACTAGGTAGATTGTCTACCACCTATTCTTTTTGTTTTGTTTCTTGTTAGATCAATCACTTTTGGGAGGTTGGACGTTCATTTTTATAAGATGGCCGGTTAGGGAGGCCATGTTTATTTCCATTGCTTTGCCTTCTACTTGGCTTCACTAGAGTGCTTGATATATTCTCTTTGCCCCTTCAAGATCAACACTAACTGTGACTAATTATCCTTGAATATTATCGTATTTGAGCTTGAGATGGACCAGTGAGACTACAACGTCCAAAGTGGTTGCGAAGGGTCTTCTCAGAATACAATTGTAAACACTTTTGCAGGGAACTACAAGGAACTGCAAGTTGATGAATCATATGTCTTCTCTCTCTCTCCTACAAATATCATTAGCTTGACATAACCCCATTGATGGGTCATTGTATAGTTGAACGCTTGCAAATTTGAGCTTTTGTACAACCATAAACTTCATCTCTCAAGGAATATCTTCTCAAATAACTCGAAGTACATATATCACACGAGCTACCACCATTGATCAGAATCTGGGAGATATCAAAATGTCCAATCGTATCTGTTATAGGGAAATATTTCATTTGGGGTTCCGCCAAAATCTTCACGGTCCCAAAACTCTAGCATTGGCCGATCATGTGTTTTTGTTGATGCACCTTCATCCTTCTTATGAGTGGTCATCATCTCGATAGTCTTTATTTTCATCATTCCCTTGGATGAGATGTTGGCTCAGGGATCCCTTCCAACGATAGCCACAATCTATTGGCATTTCCCTTTGCTAGCCTCCTTATCTTTACCATAGGTCCCAACATCCACAGCTTTTGAGTGTGACTTCATTTTGGATGACTCTTTTCTTTATCTTTTCCTTCCTTCAAATATTAAGTTATCTTGCCTCTTTTTATCAACCCTTTGGTATCGTCCTTCAACTGTATACAGTCGTCGGTATTATGGTCAAGGCCCTTGTGGAAGCGACAATACTTTGTCTTGTCTGTCCAAGACGAATCTTTGATAGGAAATGAGGTCTTGATTCCTCCTTTTAGGAACTCCGTCTTAGGACACTCTTGATAAATATTTTTCCCAGGATACGTTCAGAGGGGTGTACTTATTGTATCACCCATGCATTACTCGATGGAACTCATCTTTCCGCTAGCGAGACTCCTTCTTGCCAGACAACTAGAATTTGCATTGACATCGTCTGGTTTATCGAACCGAGTGTTTAACTTTTCCTCAAGGTTGAAGAAAGATTGAGCTTTGTTAAATAGGTTTTGCATGGTATACACTTCCATTCTGCCCAACTTTTGTCTGAAGGGACTATCCTGAAGTAGGTCGTTCTCAAATATCCAACACTTTAGACCTGTCGCAGCTCCCTCTACTTCCACGGTCACCTGCATGAATTGGTCAATGTAAGACATAGATTTACCTTTATTCCTTGAGTGATTCCGCTCAAGGCAGCCACTGTCACTAACTGCCTTTTCTAGGAAGTGAAGTGAACAATGAATATCTCACAGAAGTCCGTCCAGGATTCAATGCTCTCGTACGGAATAACATTGAACCATAGCCTAGCCAATCCAATCATGGTTAGCGTGAGTAGTTTACACTTGAAGGCCTCGTCAGTGTGGAAGTAATTTAACTATTCATTAACCAGTTGCACGTGCTCGTCTGAATCTCCCTCCCCATTGTATTTTCCTAGATTAGGGGGTTTTCCAATGATTTTGGAAGTCGACTGTCCAAAATGCAAGCACATATAGGATTTTATTCAGATTCCTTATCGGCTACTTCTCAACCTGATCTCGTGGATGAGCGTGGCTGCCTCGATCTCCCTCGAGACTCTAAGGAGAACTCTGGAGCTTTTTCTCCTATGATGATTTTGCAACTTCATATCTTCATCTCTTCTCGATGCGGTCGACTCATGGATGACGATTTGTCTTCTCTTTGACATAGCCACTTGCACGATGTTTCCCCGTGGAGGTGCATCATATAGGATTTCTTCAAGACGAAGTAACCTCTCATCTATTTCTTGAGAATTGTGCTGCCGAACGATGCTGCACATGCTATTAAGCAATTCATTTGTGTGTTGTATCCCGAGGTTGTCTCACAATAGTTGAAAACTACACAAGGGTTCTGGTTGTGAAGCTGACATTGGAATTGAAGGTCTAATCAAAGGTATTTGAGTAGATCCATCAATCTGAGAAGCTTGAAGGAGGTCCTAATGTGGCAAATTATCTGTGTAGCGGTAAATTCTTGACCATCAAGCTATGGATAAACTTGACGTCAGTAAAACCAGAGCCGCGACCATGCTTTTATTATTTCCAAAGGAAAAGGGCAAAAGTACGAACAAAACCCAAAGATAAGAAGTTTTCAAATCAAAAATAATAAAATGTCAGAGATTATAGGTAAGGGGGTTGGTTACACAAAGAGAAGGTGTTAACACCCAAAGTGTCCTAGATACTCCTAGGGAGCCCTTTTTTGTGTGCAAGTGATTTGGTCTAAATGATGTTTGATAAAATATAGAGTGAGGGGATGAGAAAAGAATCCATTAATTATATTTTGTGTTTGATAAGACCTTTGGTTTTATGCCTACGTACCAATATAAAAATGAGGGATCAAAATCCCGTAGTTTATGGTAAAAATTTCAAAGAAGTTGATGAATTGATTTTAACAAAAGTTTAATCAGAATAGGCACAAAAGGCCAAAGCTTTGAATGGGGTTATTAGTTATTTTTGTCTTTTTGAAATTAAAGTCAATATGGTTAAATTTATTCACAAGTTTGATTTAATAAAAGGTTTGAAAATTCAATGGCATAAGGCCAAAGTTTCTAATCATTAAAACATGTCTAAGTTTGAAATCACAAGCAAATAGTTTTTTTGAAAAGAGGGGGAAATTTTGAAATTTAAGAAGTGGGAGGAGATGAAGAGACTACCCTAGACAAAAAATTAAAAGTTAAGAGTTGAAAAGATCTGACCAATGAGATGCAATCCAACAGACAAGAATGTCGTATAGAAACCCATTTTCCTTTGGACTTGGACAAGCAACAAGCAATAAGCAATATCTAAGCATCATATGAAGACCAAGGCATCAAATAAATATAACAATAATATCCAAGCAAACATTCCAATAGCTAGCAGTCTTCAATATCTTCTAATGTAGCAGATGAAATATTCCTTGATCAACTCAGAACAATCATCAGACATAAACAAAAAAAATAACAATATAACAATAAGCACAGAGACAAAGTAGTAGATGAATCCAAGGAATCCAATGTCTTGCATCCGATGAAGGCATAATCAAAGATAACTCAGTCTCAGACGTTGGCATTGGCCAAGTCCTTTAGCATGGGGGAATGTTACCTAATTCTAAGTCCAAAAGTTCAAGTCAAGTCTAGTAGTCCAATAAGATGTTTTTAGGGCTTTTGTTGTTATTAGGTGTTTTAAGGTCCTAAGATCACAAACAAAAACAAAGGCAAACAAACAATATACATAATCACAAGATGTGACTCAAATGAGCAAAGTGAAAAGGACTTGAAACATAAACAAGTTGCATGGAATGTAAATGGGAATGAATGATAAAGGTACTTGAAATTTAAAGTGCATAAAGTAAATGACTTGAAAATAGAACAACATTAATAAAAAGTTAGTCAATGGTTAGTCAAATGTTAATGATGAGTTTTAATTGATTAAGTCATTCTTTGGAGAACACTCAACCATTCATTCACAAGTATGAATCCTTGAACCAAGACATCATCCATGAGAAGGGCTCCAACTTGGATAAATCAACAAGTATGCCACTAGCTCTCATGAATGGAAAAAAGGTCAAGTTCCCACCCAATTTCATGAAGAATGAGAGACTTACAATCTCACTTACTAGAATGCTATGTCTTGATGGACAAATTTAGCTCTATGTTAAGCAATTGTAATTGGACTTATGTAGAAGTCACAACTATCTGAGGTCGGGCAATAAAAATATAGGTGTTAATGCATGTTAGAGATTTGGTACAAAGAACCAAACTCCTAAAATATACCACACACTAAAAAAATGGGGGAGACCTATCTCAGTCAGACTTATGTTGATTCATCTGACACAAGGTCATTGATGAATCAACTAGCATTTAGACATTAGAGAAATCATTGGTCAATGAAGGATTGAGGAAGAATAGGGATGAAGATGAAGAGGGAAAAGGAAATAGAAATCCAAATTGATCATAAGAGGAATTTCATCTGATCAATACCATCCATTCATTTTGGGAGATGAAATGTATATTTCATCAAAACACCAAATAAATGACCAAGGGATTTATCCTAGGTCAAACAAGGTCAAAGGACCTTAGGCAAAAAATTTCATGATTTTTGGAAAGTCAGAAGTATTTTAAAACAATTAAAAATAAGCCAAAAAACATTTAATTCATGAAAAATATTGAAATTAATCCAAAAATAATTTTAATTTAAAATATGAAAGAGGAAAATATTTAAAGATTTTTGGTGAAAGTCCCGTGTTTTTTGGATTAAAAATGAAATTAATATGAATTAAACAAAATAAAGGAATTAAATGAAAAATCAGAATTAAAAAAGAAATTAGAAAAAACGAGGGCCATCAGATCTCCCTCATTAATTGAGGTGACAAATCGGATGGCCAAGCGCGCACTTCCCACCACACTCCTCAGTCAACGCGTCACATGGATGGTAATTAAAAGGGAGGGTTGAGATTAGAACGTGGACTCATGATCAGATGGTTCAAGACATGCCATCACACCACTGGAGCCCTAACTCCAATCATCTTCTCCGGTGGACCTCATCGGATTGGTCCACCCTCAACCAATCAAAAAATGAAAAGTAAGGACACTATTTTAAAGAAAAAAAGCCCAGGATCATGAATCTGACCTCAATTTTGTCCAATTTCAAATATATTGAGAGATATGATGAATTGAATTTTGAGGTACACGATCTGAGTTGCTTCAATTTGACCTCAAAGCAACTCCATCTTGTTGCCTATATTGGTAGGACTTCAGACAACCAATAAACAAAGAGAATGGTGGAGAATTCAGAGAGAATCATAGGCTTGAAGTTTCTGAAAATTCACCTTCGGGTAGTAGTGATTTGACTTAATTTCAATGTGAATCCACTTGGTTCTTCCTCCTCTTGCTTGTAGTGATCAAATGAGATGAAAATGACAATGAATCCTTGGAGCTTGAATCTTAAAACAAAAGGTGAAATTTAAACTCGATTTTAAAGAAATCCTCAAGGTATTCTATGGAGTAGGGTTCTGGGATTGCTTGGCAAGGCTTGGGCAATGTTTGTCTTCATTCTGAAGCAATGCACTTCTATTTATAAGCTCATGAATTGATTTTCACACCTTTTGAATTTTTGGCCAAATTTAGCAAGTTGTGCAGGCGTGCATGTGTACTGAATTAGGCCCAACCAATGATGCAATCCATTTCTAATTCGTGCGTACTTGGTAATGAAGTCATCACATGGAAGCATGTAAAAGGAAATAATCATCTGAATTCAAAAGTTTCCAAAACAAGCTCAATAAAGGAACCATGCACAAGTCCCTTAATTCTTGTCCAAATAAAGTGATCTTGGATGATTTGGAAAAGTAACATCAAGAGGAACAACTTTAATTTTAAACACTTTTCCATTTGGAGTTTGGATCGTGATGAATTTTGAGGTGGAAGTTGGAGAAATCAAACATAGTTGAAAATTTTCTAAGTACAAAGTCAAATGACCACTTCTTCCACCTTGGATAACTTTTGCTATGAGCTTCAAATGGAAAAGGGTTCTTCATCAAAGTTGTATCTCTTTCATCTCTCTTCAATTTAGTCACGAATTTTACATGATTTAGATTTGGAATGAGGGAGATATGCATTTTAGAAGTTGAGGAAAATTGCTTGTTCAATGGTGATGACCCAAAATGACCTATACTTTTTCCTCTTGGAACATGCTCTTGAAAGTTGAATTTTACATTTCTCAAAGAATCAAAGTTTTAAAAGACATCTTGAAATTGATCATGAAACTTAGATGACCTTCATATCATAAAAATTAAGCAAGTTATGGTACTTGGAAGTTGACCTCCTAACTAGGGCATAAACAAAATGACCTATAATGTTTCACCATAAAAAATGAATTTCCAAGCAAAAATAGCTCTTGATGCCAACATGAAAGTTTTTTGGAATGTCATAAAGAGTAAGTTTTATCTTGGAATCATTTTCATATGACAAAAAATCTAGGAGATAGGATCCAGGGAACCCCACTTTTCATCAGTTGACTTTCTCTGGTCAACATCTTTGAACCAACTTGCAAACTTGAAGTTCTCTTGATCTTTAGGGCTCATGGAGGACCATATATGCATAAGCTTATGTATAATGGAGTATCCCTTGATATCTTTGACCAATTGATGAATAAACTTGTTGAGGAAGTCACACAAGATACCTAGATGAATTAGGGCTTCCAAGGCAAACAAGCTTCAAACTCTTGATGAATTCTTGATCAAAATGACAAATAATGAACTTGGGGATCCATATATGATGTTTAGAACCAAAGGTGAACGATTCCTTGTTTGATCTCTTGTCATGAGAGTCTCAAACCCTACTTGTGAGTTTGATAGGGCACATGTGGATGCACACACTACCTACAAAAGAAACAAAGCTATACATAGAAATATTTTTGGCATTTTGGTTAGTAAACAAAGAAAAATAAAGTATGATACAATCAAATATGCTTGGTGATCTCTCTCAATGCAATCCCAATGAATGAGGAGTAAGGAGGATACCAAAGTGTGATCCCAAAGCTAATGCAAATGATGAGATATCATGAGGGATCTTAGGGTCAAAATTTGGGTCTTACAATATGCTACTTGATTTCCAATACCTTGAAGATGAGGCATAAGTTGATTGATCGTTGCTCAAGCAACAACGACTTCATATGCTAAGATGGTACGAGTAACTTTAGATTCTGCGATTATTGAAGAGTTTAGAAGCTAGGAATCTGGAAATTCAGGATATTGAGGTTGATATGTTATTTGATACGGATGATCACGGTGGATCTAATGTTCGATGTCGAGAACTCTGATTTGGTAAATTGGAAAGGTTTTGAACCAACATATCAGAGAAATAATGCATGATTGTGGAAAACACAAGAATTAAAAGTCAATATTCACATAGATGGCGACAATGTCCTATTGTAGAACTAGAAATGATTGGTGAATCGGTGGTTGCGATGAACAACGATGGATCGGATCTTTCGGTGCGGTAAAGGAATGGATGACCTGCAAGATGAAAACTTCAACACTCAAATCAACATGAGAAAGAGAATAGTGAATAAAAATTAAATTGTGTACATGTAACTGACACATTTTCCTTTTATATAATGAAATGGTTATAACAAAATTTACTATTTATTAAGCGCGTACTGCGGAGAGTCGTTTAATGCATCTGTGAGTTAGTTTGCTTGTATTTTCAAGTACTTTCATTCTCCTGTGTTGCAAAAGTTTTAGACGAATTGTAACTCCTTCTAAATAGTCTGATGTCGACTATTATGGTCGGCTTGGAATATATATATATATATATATATATATATATATATATATATATATATATATATATATATATATATATATATATATATATATATATATTTATTTGACAATTGTATTGTAAGCGGGGACGGCTAGTTATTAATTTCACATGCAATGTGAGTGCTCCCTGTATGCGTTGCCATTCCCTCCCATGAATTCCAGCACATTCCCTCTTCACCGCTATAACCCACTTTCTCATTATTATTATTATTAGCCCAAACATCTCACGACTCACTCACTTTCTTCTACTTTCTGTTTCGATCATTTATATAAAATTTGTTGAAATTTACTCTAATGTCTAGTTACTTTAGTGTAGCACAAATTGTAATAAAATGATCAGTTTATAAATTTATACATTAAAACTTAATTTGCAAATAAGTGATTTCCTGAATGTGACTCACAATCTATCTGACTCACCTCTTTTCCAACCGACCAGTCACTTCTCAAACATAGCTTCATAACCAATACAAATCATGGAACAAGAACATCAGAAAGAATCAAACCAACTACTAATAAACACTTATTTTTTCTACTAAGAATATATGACCTGATCTGTCATCGTGCTTGAACAAATATTCAAAGGGTATATTAGTCACGACACATTAAATAAAAATAAGTAAAGGAATTACACGTGGCACGATTGGGTTGGGTTGACAAAGAGAGGAAAACAGAGAAGATAATAACGCGTTCATTTCCTCTCTTCTTCTTCCTTCCTTTTTTTTCTGACATAACACTTCTGCAAAAATTCCTTTTTTTCTTCATTTAATTCAAATCATTTTCTTCATTTAATTATTATTTATTATAGAATTGACCTCAAATTCCCCCTTTTACCCTCACCATAGCCATTGAGGTTTCTGTTTCATTCCTTCTTTGGTAAAAAGTTTTTTTTCTTCTTTTCTTCCTTTTTTCCCTATATATTCTCATTCTCTTCTCTGTCTCTCTGCAACCGACCCACAATTCCTTTGTTTCTCGTACCAGATGCCCCATTTTTAAGGTTTATTTTGTTTCTTTTATGTTCTTATGTTCTTGTTGTTTTGAATTTAATTGATTCGTTTTTATACCAACGAATCTATACAAAGGAAAAAGACGAAACAGAGAAAAACAATAATATGTTCCTTTTGTAGTATACTATTGGCTTTCTGTATATTCAGGTTCGTTTTTGACTTTATTTTGACAAGGAGAAAAAAAACTTTTTGTTTTGGTTACATTGTTGGTTCTGTGTTTTTGTTCTTTTCTGCTTTAATTATTTATGATAAGTTTTTTGGAGATCCAATGGGCATTTTATGTGATAATAGGAATGATTGAGTGAATTGTTTATTTTGTAGATCATCTGTTTGATATTTGTTGTCACAGGAATTCTGGATCCTCTGAGAGAATTGAAGATGCCGGGAATTGTTACAAATGGGGTTCATGATGAAGGGGGGACTAATGAGATGAATGAGAATCATTCCCCAGTTAAGGAAACTGGAAATCCAATCAAGTCTCCAAGGGGTTCAATGACTCCGCAGACGCGTCAAAGTGCCGGTGATGGGGTGGTTGAGCCGTCGATCGAGCAGCTTTATGAAAATGTGTGTGATATGCAGAGTTCTGATCAGTCGCCGTCAAGGCAAAGTTTTGGATCTGATGGTGATGAGTCTAGAATCGATTCGGAGCTGCATCATTTGGTTGGAGGGCGGATGAGGGAGTTGGAGATAATGGAAGAGGAGGTGGAGGTGGAAAGAAGGCCAGGAGAGAGTTCTAGTTGTGAAACATCTTCTGGAATTGGTAGTTTGTCGAATGATAAGAAGTTGGATAAGGTGGCTGAGATTCGGACTGAGGGCAAAAGTCCGGTTTCCTCTGAAAAATCTGTCGGACCATTGAATTCATCGCCGGGGTCTGACACACCACCGATATCTAAACCCATAGGAAAAAGTCTTTCTGCAAAACCTCCTCTGGAGAGAAAGAATGATAAGCCTTTGAAAAAACAAACTAGAGGAGTTAGTGGCGTGAAGAGTTCGAAGAATTCTCCTTTGGGAAAGTCGGTGCTACAGAGTCGTATTGAGAATTCGGCTGAATCAGAATTAGACAGACCAGAGCGGGCGCCGATACTACTAAAGCAAGCAAGAGATCTTATTTCATCAGGAGATAATCCACACAAAGCTCTTGAACTAGCTCTTCAAGCAATGAAACTTTTTGAGAAGTTCGGTAATGGGAAACCGAATTTGGAACTGGTCATGTGTTTACATGTTACAGCAGCAATATATTGCAACTTGGGTCAGTATAGTGAGGCAATTCCGATTCTTGAGCGTTCAATTGAGATTCCTTTTAGTGGGGAGAGTCAACAGCATGCTCTTGCTAAATTTGCCGGTCACATGCAACTGGGAGACACCTATGCTATGTTGGGCCAGCTTGAGAATTCAATTATTTGCTACACTGCTGGGTTTGAAGTCCAGAGGGAGATTTTGGGAGATACAGACCCAAGAGTTGGCGAAACTTGTCGGTATCTGGCTGAAGCTAATGTTCAAGCTTTGCAATTTAATGAAGCAGAGAAACTCTGTGAAATGGCTCTTGACATTCATAGAGCAAATAGTTCAGCACCATCTATTGAAGAAGCAGCAGATAGGAGGCTCATGGGTCTTATATGTGAAACGAAGGGGAATCATGAAGCAGCTCTTGAACATCTTGTTTTAGCCAGCATGGCAATGGTAGCAAATGGCCAGGAAGTGGAAGTGGCTTCTGTTGACTGCAGCATCGGAGACGCATACTTATCTTTGTCTCGATTTGATGAAGCTGTTTTTGCGTTTGAAAAAGCGTTAACTGTTTTAAAGACCAACAAAGGAGAGAATCATCCAGCAGTAGGATCAGTCTTTGTACGCTTGGCAGACTTGTATAACAGGACAGGTAAGATAAGGGAATCAAAATCTTATTGCGAGAGTGCACTTAAAATATACGAGAATCCAATGCCAGGAGTTACTCCAGAAGAGATTGCAAGCGGTCTTACAAATCTGTCATGTATCTACGAGTCAATGAATGAGGTTGAACAGGCACTCAAGTTACTTCAGAAAGCATTGGAGATATACAATGATGCTCCTGGTCAGCAAGGCGCAATAGCAGGAATCGAAGCTCAGATTGGGGTCATGAACTACATGTTGGGAAACTATACTGAATCTTACAACACTTTGAAAAATGCTATTTCAAAGCTTCGTGCTATTGGAGAGAAGAAATCATCCTTTTTTGGTATAGCTCTTAATCAACTGGGACTCGCCTGTGTGCAGCGTTATGCCTTAAATGAGGCTATAGAATTGTTTGAGGAAGCAAAGAGTATTTTGGAACAAGAGTTGGGACCTTATCACCCTGAAACGCTTGGAGTATGTAGTAATCTTGCAGGCACATATGATGCAATTGGAAGGTACAATTTTTTGTGTTTACGCTTCTGCTAACAAATACTTTCAATTTACTAAGATATAATGCAAAGCAGGTTAATAGTAATTTGTTACAAATTAATAGACTTGAATGTTGAAGCCTTTAGCGAGGGATGAGTTTTTTATATCAGTAGGAATCGTACTCGTTACTTTGAGGTTTACAACACTCGTGCACACCAACCACACGGGCACCAACAACTTGTACTAGACCCATTAGAGAAGGGTGAATTTGATTCACCTTCTGAGACCTTGTGAAACTATAAAATTATTTGCTTCTTTATGACATCGAACTTCAGATTACGAATATCCAATATATGGTTTGGCGTAAAGTTCTTTCCTCCTCACGGGGTGTGATATTCCATTTCAGGCTTGATGATGCAATTCAAATTCTGGAGCATGTTGTTAGTATGAGGGAAGAAAAGCTTGGCACAGCAAATCCCGACGTAGATGACGAGAAGAGAAGGTTGAGTGAGTTGTTGAAGGAAGCCGGTAGAGTTCGTAACAGAAAAGTCAGGTCACTAGAAAACCTTTTTGATGGCAATGCTCGCACTTTAAACAACCTTGTCATCAATGCCTGAAAATTCTATAAGGTTTTCCTTTATAGAAACTCGATTATTTGATGCTTTACACGAACACAGTCCGAAAATTTGAAGGAATAAGCGCATCCCGACAGTGTTAATAATATGGTATGATTGAAGAGTGTTACAGTTGATGGAGTAAAATGGAATTCTTGAAGAGTGTAATAATTTATGCTAAAATTTTATCTAAAAGCTATAACATTTGTATTTGTATGATAGTAGTATGTTTAAGCCATTGTGATATACAGATTAGCCTCTTATTTGTGTATACAACATTTTTTCCTCTTTTGTTTTATTTGATATATCAAGAAAAGATTCTACCTCTGGGATATGGTATAAATGGTTACATATATCTTGTTTCTGAAAATTTAACTATCGTAATGATTGAAATGAGTAAAAACTTTCTTTCATTTTCTGATATAAGAGTCTTGTGATATTAAACATACTAAAAGATAATAGGAAAAATCCAAACATACTAAAAAACATACAAGAGTCTTATGATACTAAAATCTTTTACATCTCTTAGCTTACTAATAATGCTATCTATAGAGTGATCCCCACTACAGAACTATTTCCACCTTCTATAGAATAGAATGATCCCCACTAGAATATGATTTTCTTTTTCTAAAATAGGGAGCTCCCCACTAAATCATTGTTCCCCTTTCTATTTAAAAAAAAAACTATTCATGTTTATGGTGCTCTACTTATTGAAAATCCGAATTCTATTTGCTGAAAGTATCTATCTACACACTCTTTTAAAAATAAATATCAAGTATAAGAAGTTAGCTTGTTGTAGTTGCTCTTGTGAAGTTACATGTCGATAATTAGATAAAAAAGATTATCAGCGTTTTGAAGATTTTATGGACCAATATGAATATTTTTTAAATTAAGTGACCAAAAGGGACCGCGAGGTTAATATATGAGACCATAAAGGATATTAAGCCATAAATCTAATATTTTTCTTGCTTAATTAGACATTTAATCATTTAACTTAATTTATGATTTTAGTTCGGTCCCTTAGTTAATCAACGTTACATTTTAGTCTTTTAAATCTAACTCTGTTAATCAATTTAGTCCATTCCATTAAATTTTAACTTTAAATATTTAATGTGGTGTAATATTATTGAGTGTCCACCATATACCATATTTTTGTAAGATTTAACCATTCTCATGGTATTTTACCTTAATTTCTTGCACGTTTTTCATCTACTTTATGGATTTTGATTTGATTTTAATGTGTTTTTTTTATCTTCTTCTATACACAAATTATTTACCATTTAATATTTCTCTCAACCCAAGTTGTAATAACCCAATTAATCTAAGCATGATTATCTTGGTAATTAGAATGAAAATGCACTAGACTGTTGTCTGTGGAAGCGTGTGGCAAGCATTAGTGAATTTGAATAATTAACAAGAGAAAATGGTTAATCTAACGAGATCCCATAGAAGCTGAATTTTGGAGAAAACCCCTTATTTCATTCATTCATTCTCTCACCTTAGAAGAGAGAAATTAGATTTTCCCCTTGGAGAGGAGAGTGAGGCGTGAGAAGAGAAGAGAGAGAAAGTTGCATCAAGTCATTCTTGCATGTTCAAGCATTTGAGGTTTCTTGGAGAAAATTTAATTGTAGAATCATTCATCGTCATCCTTTTCAGCTTCCTTCAATCAAACTCAGGTTTGAGTAAGGTGGGTTTCTAGTTAGTGTAACATTTGGGGAATCTAGAATGATTACTAAGGTGTTCCATGATGTGGATTTTTGGTTAAATGTGTTTTATCTTAGATTTGCTAATGCATGTGATTTTATGATGATTAATCTTTGTGCGTGTGTGAAATTATTGTTATGAGGTTGAATACAATGCATGTGGTAAGATGTTCTTGTTAGAAATAAATCATCATGAAAGCATGTGTTTTGGAATGGAGTGAAACATGTTGCAATCCTAACCTTACGATTCCTTGAAAACCATGCGTGAATGTGCTTAAGATGCATGTTCTGAGTATTTTTTTATGTTAGGGATCATCTTGCATTAAAAAGAATTTGAAGTGGTCGTATGTATGAGAATGCTGGAAATTTTGGGTTTAAAAATGGTATTTTGGACGAACTTCATGAGTATAATCGGTTGCTTGTTCGAGGCAACCGATTACAGGCTTAAAAATGGATAAATTTCTATGAAGTTCCCAACAAGCAATCAATTTCCAGGGAGACAATTGGTTGTCATTGTTAAAATTTCCAATTTCGTTTAAGAGAATGGATTGATTGATGTAAGAGGACAATCAGTTAATCCTTGAAATTTTGCCACTACAATCGATTAAGGCATGAATACAATCGATTAATCCCTTTCCATTTTCCAAAATTCATTTTACAAAATGCTCATAGAATCAATTGCACCTTTGTGTCAATCGATTGATGCTCCTAGGACTTAGAAAGTTTTGTGAAAAATAGACCCATCAATCAGTTGCTTCCCATGTTCCTTCACACTCTCACTTGTTAAATTCTATTAAGCAAACCATGGTTTCTTATGCTATGTTTTTGTGAATTAAGTGAGAATAGAATATGAGTTATACCGAAATGGTATGAATCCGTATTAAACCCTAGTTGGTATTTAGAGATGTATCATCTCGTATGATAACCGATGTGTAAGTTTCGTATAAGGGAATTGACATAAACACTTAAAAAATCCCGATATAGTACACAAAACCCTAATTGGTTATAAGAACGTATATGTACCCTAGTTGTAGTATAAAAGATTAGTGTGGTGTATGAAACCCTAGTCGGTTGTAGTAACATATTAGTACTCATGTGGAAGTTGGCCGTTCAACCGACAACGAATAATATAGTAAGACTATAGAGTAATCATTTAGGTTAAGTGAAAATTCTAATGATATGTATGTGATGCTTGCTAATGAGTAATATTCGACAAGCGAGTAAACCCTAAGATTAATGAATAATTTGACGGTGAAAAAGTCCGAAAGTGATAACACTTCAAGCTTCGATTGAAATTGATGTAATTATTCCGAGGTCATATGAATCTTTTAAGTGGTTGTTAGATTCCTCCCTCTTGTCAAATTGGTAGTTTGAAATGTAGGAGAGTAAGACCCAACAATAAGACGAAAGGAAACCTCTAAGTACCGCTTTAGTGGACTTGGTCCAATGAAAAGGGGGCAAAAATATCCTTAATAACTTCCTTGAGGACAACATATTTAGTTGTTCGTCTATCCGATTTAACTTGGACAAAATACTTAGCTTATGTTGTTCTACCTGAAAAGGTTAAGTACGAAGTCGTCTTTCACTTGTGATGAAGTTGTTATGCTTCGATCCTTAGCTTTACATGGTAGCACACGAGTGTAGTGCTGGTAGATCACGAAGAAGATAATAACCTTGTAGAGTCGAGTGGAACTACAAGATAGGAGAATCCACTGAGATTAGGATATCACCCTATTTATGTTGTTGAGTTCCAGGTAGCTCGAGGCAGGAGAAAGGGAAATGCAACATCTCCTGAAGATCCTGGATATTTGTGATTTTCAACATGGTTCCTTATGTCTTACTTTATAGTATTATGCCCTATCAACTTGATTCTATATGTAGGATAAATATGATAATGGAAGAAAGACGCAGAGGTCCTGAAAGGCCTATAACTTAAAATGTGGAACTGGAACCGATAATTGAGAATGAAGGAGTTCAATGGAACCAGTTTATGCAACAAATGAAGCATCAAGAAAATCAATTAATGATGCAGATGATGAAACAAATGCAGGGCCATCAGCAACCGTCACTCGTTCCACATGATGCTACAAGTGTTTTTTTTTGTGTGTGAATTCTACTGAATGAACACTCCAGAATTTCAAGCTAGTCTCGATCCAATTCTAGCTTATGATTGGCTTTCCGGCTAGGAAAGGGCATTCTAAGTGGTACCTTGCAGCAAGGAAGAAAAAGTAACCTTTTCCTCATACATGATGAAAGGTCCAGCTGCGAGTTGGTGGGCCAGTGCTTCGACTCTCATGACAACTCAAGGAACCCATAAGTATTGGGATCACTTTAAGGAAGTTTCTCAGACAAGTATTTCCCAAATAGTCTAAGAGCATAAAAGGAGTTCGAGTTTCAGCAGCTCAGGAAAAGAGACATGTCGGTAGCAGAATACATAAAGAATTTTGAGGACATGGCTTCCTACTCAAGGCAAGTGGTATATGCACCCGATGAAAGGTGGAAAGCAGACCAATTCCTGTTTAAGCTAAAAGGAGAAATAAATCATATTGCGTCTTATTGAGAGTTATCTCCTTATGTTGAATTATTAAGTCAATGTTATGTCATCGAAAACAATTTGAAGAAAATCCGATCATATAGGGAGCAATCTAAACTGTTGGGTGAGAATATGGACACAAAAAGGTCGGGGGGGGGGGGGGGGGGGGTTGAATATATTATCCCCAAAAAGACAATTTTAAAAATATTTTAAATTCCATAAAACAAAATCAGAGATTTAAAATATGGGGAAGCAAAAAACAACATAAAGAGAGCTTGGAAGCTTCTCGATGAATTATTCAAATAAGAGTATCAGAATATATTACTAAATGCATGATTCTTTCTAATGCAAATCAATTACAAGATAACCAAATCCATTTTTAAACAAAGCAATTTAAAAACCTTTACATAGAACTTTACTCAAAGTGTAATTAGATTTATGCTGATCCAATAGGTTTGATGAATTACATACCTAAGCTTATACATTAAATCACTATAAGAAAGATCTAACATAAATGACGTACAAACGATGAAATTATGCAATAACTATAGTAATGAATGTAGAAAGTTAAAAGAGATAAGGAACGACAAAAAGGTATACAAAGATATATAGTGGTTCAACGCTCGTCTTCGCTTTACCTACTCCACTCTTCAATGGTGTTAAAACCATCAGAAAATGATCATGGTCTTCCACTGATTCTGCTAGCACTAGATAGTCAATTGTTCTTAAAGGAAAACATCTTCCTTATAGTACTGATGAAAATCAATATTTTAACTATGAGATCCCTTGTTTAGCAACATATGTACATCAATCATCTGAAGAAAATGATTCAAATGATGTGCATGCTATTCATCGTGATCATTAAGAGGGGATATGTGAAAAGTAGTAAGTAAATATTTTATATTTCTTAGTAATTTATAGTTATTTATTTTACTATGTTTTATTCCTTGTACTATAGATTTAAAGTTGTTGTTGATTATCCTAATTGGTTTCAAATGTTGTTCAAGTTATAGGTGCTTAACAACCAGTGACAAATCCTATTGGATAGCCTACAAAATTTTCTGTTTTGGTTATTGCTTTTGTTGGTTAATCGCTTGTTTTAGTTTTGTTGTAAAATTATAAAGTGTGTGCCATGTTGGATTTTTATTTGGTGTTAACAATGAATATTTGTGGTACAATGTTTAAGATTGAGAATTTGACAAAATATACAATCTTTCTGTTTCAGGAATTTGAAAAATATGGTTCTATATTCTATAATATGGTTATGTAATAGAGGTGCATACGATAGTACTAAAAAAATTATCCCCTCAGTTTTTACATAAAACCGAGGTAATAACATAGATATATTACATCAGTTCTAGACAACACCGAGATTTAATATTGGGCGCGTCATCCAGTTCTGAAAATAATAAAAAATGCAGGTGTTGGGGATCGAATAAACGTGCAGATAACTTTACCCTCCGGTTATTCAAAAACTGAGGGGTAAAGTAGTCACATTTCATGACGCCCTTCGTTACCTGGCCTTTGTAACCGAGGTTAAATGCACTTGCGTCTGACGTTAGATGTTTTTTTGTAGTAGTAATCATATCTCCACGAGACAATCTACGAGGATAAATATTTTTTGCCCTATTCTCCTTTCCTTTTTGACTCTTAGTCAGGAATTCAGCAGTGTTGTGAGACTCAAAAAATATCTCCTAAGTGTCCTTATCAATAAAATTATAAGTTGGTATTAATATGTTATCCATTTTCTTACAATCTTATCATCTTTTGGAGTGTCCTTTCCTTTTTGATGCTCACTAACATATGTTATCCATTTCTTCGCAAGCTTATCATCTTTTGGACGAATAAAAACATTATATATTTACATAATAAAGTTGGTATTAGTATTAAACAAATCATATACTTGTAAAACAAATCATGAAAATTAAAATAAATACTCCAAGATTTTACACATACTTGCTTTCAAGTAACCATCAACTTGGATTCAATCATCTAACAAAATGCTCACTTTGATTCTAACAAATAATACCACGCAACTCTTAAAAGTTGTAACATTTTCACCATAACATTTACCACTTTGTAAACAAAAATTGACTGACAACCTAACACCGATGTTACGGGCTTTTGTCAATCTGACCATCATCGTGGCACCTCTATAGTTTTTTATTTAATTTTTAATCTTAGTTGTAGGAGAGGTGGTGGTTGTAGAAGAAATGGTGGTTAAATCACCCATCGTTGTTTAAACAATGACAATAAACATTTTACTTAACCCAACATCCACACTTCCTATGAGTACTTCATAAGTATGAACTCATAATCATTTTGGTTAACACAACATATTAACAAATAAACCTAAGAATTTCATCAACAAAGACACCTAATATGAGATTCATGGTATATATGGTATAAATTACTTAACACATTCCTAACAACACTTCATTAGAAGAACATCATAAACACTTTACTTAAAACAACATCAACAAAATTAACACTAAAAAAAAACTATTTTAGTTTTTTTTTTGTTAAATAGCCTAGTGGCTAGAATCCATCTTATTAAAGATGAACAAGTGGTATGTCATAGGTCCGTAATCGTGTCCTTGCACTCAATGTCCCTATACAACTACCAACCGAGTTGTCTTAACGAGACAAAAAAAATCTATTTTACTTAAGTCATAGTACATGTGAACTTTATTTAACTCATGGTACATACGAACTTTTGTCAACATCAACACAAAAAAGGTAAAACCTACTTTCCATTTTTATCAACATAATCAGAATAACAGAATCTATAAGCAATGAGCAATCCACACAACAAAAACTAACATTTCTAAGTTACATGCATGTATAAAGTGAGTGACTTACATAATGAATACATGATAAAGACGATAAACAATGGTGGAGTAAGCTTCGTTGATGTTTGGTTGTATTTCCTTCATCTCAAGCTACGTTTGAGTTTCAATGATAATATAACGTTCTAAGGGAGGAAACATACGTGTGTTGGAAGAGTTGATGTTCGCACACATACGTGTGTTGGAAAAGATGAAGTTTCAAAAATGATTATGGAATATAAGTTTAGATGCTAGAGCATTTAGATGGAGAAGATGAAGATGAAAATCACCTATGGTATATTTTGGTAAAAAACCGTTCAGCTTTGCAGAAAAATGAAAATGAACTCAGTGTTAAAAAGTAAATAAATAATTAAAGTTTAGTTCTAGAAAATACATGCAAAAGAGATTTTCTATCGGTTGAACAATCCAACTGAGAGAATAGATACATTTAAAAAAAAAAAGAAAAAAATATTTTTTCAAATAGATAACAGAAATTTTCTCTCGATTGGACAATCCAACCGAAGAAATAAACACATTTAAAATGAAAAAAGAGGCTATTTTTTTTTAAATAGATGAATTTTAAAAAAGAGAAAAGTGAATTGTGAAAGTAAAATAGATACCTTATCAAAAAATAATAATTGTAAGAGTTGGAATTCGAAGCGTGGTACCTGAGCCACATTTCCTCTCGATTTAATGTCAAAATTGAAGGAATATGTGATATATATTTTAATTAAAAATTTAAATTTAAATAAAGACGTCTAATGAAAGTGATTGTACTTTGTAACCAAATAAATAATTGATTGTATCTTGGTTGGTTAGTTTACCGAGATAAAGTTTGGTTAAAAAATAGTCATTACTACAAATAACACATGTCATGTCGGACGCGAAATAAATTCCACCTCGATTACAATATCGAGATAACGAAGGATGACATGAAAAGTAGAAACTTTACCCCTCAATTTAAAAATAACCGTAGGGTTAGTTTAAATGGTTATGGTTTCGAACCCTAACAATAATTTTTTTATATTTTTCAAACTAGCACCATATACTTCTCAGTTTGATAACATTACCGTGTATATATATATATATATATATATATATATATATATATATATATATATATATATATATATATATATATATATATATATATATATATATATATATATATATATAGAATATTAAAGTAAAAATATTATTCTTCATCATCATCGTTGTTGGTGAAGAACAAATGTTGGATATCTTGGGGAAGAACAAATGTTGGGGATACTCGTTTCATTGATTTCGGGGAATATCAAATGTTGAATGCAATATATTCTCTATGTCTTTTGCATTAATTTGTTTCTGATATAAAACAAAAAAATACTAGATGAATAAAATAAATATTCAGTTATATGACTATTTAAGAACACAAATCTTGAACCCAAATAATTTTCTGCTCTTGCAATCCTCACATAAATCTTTGGCAAAGTAAATACACTCTCACCAACCACATATTAAATAAACCTAAAATTTTTATGCTCTTGCAATCTGCCACATTGATACTTTTACTTTATAAAATCTCTCACAACATTTGGGTTTCTTGTGGATTCACTACTATCAAATTTTAATATTCATAATGTTTTTATAACGAGGATTTTAGGTTTCACGAGGATCGCTAATGGTAGTGTCTTGAGTGTTGATACTCATTAAATGGATAACAAAGATTTGTTTAAGGACGGTGAAGAAATTGAATAAACACGCTTATATTTTACCTCAATTATTACTCAAAACTGAGGTAAAATGTGTTACAACCCAGACGCCACATACCTCTCGATTTTTGTTAAAAATCGAGGGAAAAAGTTTTTTTTTTTAAATTGTTTACACATAATATTAAAATACATTATTTAAACAAATCAAGAGTTTGACAATGAATTCTTGGAGAACAACCTATCTTTTCAAATTTCTGATAAATTATCTAGTCCAAATAAGAGAAATTTTTTTCTATACTTGCAATCCATCCCAGAGAGATTTTATTATCTTGAGCAAATATTTTCGTGACAAATGCTTTTACATGAAAGAGAAATAAATGATTGTATTTAGGAATACATTTCTCAATATTGTTGAGCGAGGAAAATAATAAATTTCTCAATATTTTTTTTGAATGACAACATATGAAGGTTATTAAAAAAATACAACAACAACGTCAACGTCATTATATGAGATAGATTGCAAGAGCAGAAAAAATATTTTGTTCAATATTTAAGAACATTGGAGATTTTTTCAGTCTTATAATCCATCCCAAAGAATGATGCATAAGACTTTGGAGCGATTACATATAAGTTAGATTTATGGTAAAATATGATTAATGAATATTTTTATAATAAAATATGATAATTTAATCTATCGGTTATTAAATATAACATAAGGAATAAATTATTAATTTAAAAATTAAAAATAAAATAAAAAGAAAGATACCATTTTTAAAGAAAGAAAAACATAAACGGCTAATGCTGGGATTCGAAACATGTTCTGAAATATTTTTTCTCAATTTTTATAAAAACCGAAAAAATATGTGGTATTTATTAAAATATAATATAAAACATGATATGTCTTGAATTTTTACATCAGTTTTTGATAAGGGACGTGAAAGTTTTTTCGTGAAATATATTATTTATAGTAGTGATAGTTGAACTACTATCAATTATATTATATAAAGAATAAAGTTTTATAATAATTATTTATAATACCACTTAATCATCTTATTTTATGTATTTTTCTCTTTCTAATGAATATTTAATAATATAATTGACAAAACAATAATTAATATCATATTAAACTTTAGAAATACAACCAAATAAAAACACATGTTTAATACAAATGCAACATGTAAAAAAGAAAAGAGTGTAACATACAAACTCTTCTCTCTCCCAAGTACTATAATCCTATTATTGGGGATGTTCTGAAATATAGAAATTCTTAAATACATTATTTGTAGAATCTTAAGAGTAAACATATAATTTATTTAATTAGGATAATAAAACCACATAATACATCATAACCAGTCACTTGAATTACTATAAGCATATAGTAATTCAAAGCTTGAATCCTCATTGAGAATTTAGATAGTCAAATCATGCATGAGACTCATGATTCCAAAGCTTGAATTCTCCATTCACAAAATCATAGTAACCTCCCAACAATGCTAAATTCTTGTTCCTTATTCCTGTAACAACATATGGATATGTCTTCAGGTTCACTAATGAGTGCTTCACTGATTCCTGCAACATGTAAAAATTATAAATAATTAATTAATTATGAAACAAAATATAAAAATGGTTCATCGAAATCATGGCTAACCATTTCACAGAATTTGCATTGTTCTTTGAAATCATGGTTTGGATATTCTTTCAGGACCTTGATTTTGGCAGGTAAACCTATTTTCACCCAATCATCTATGAAGTCACTGTGCATAATTCAATTTAATCATACAAAAATAGTTAGCATTCACAATTCACAATTCTTCATGCATTTTATTTTATGTTATATTTTTATTATAGTATTCAAATCTTACTATGTAGCAGAACCATCATTTGGATGACTCATTAGCCTCGAAATTCCGCCGCAGCGACTATGTCCAATAACCAAGATGTTTTGCACCTGAAAATATAATTAATTTTATTGATTTCGTCTCGATCTCGGTCACGTTCTAGTCGCGGAAACATCGGAAACCTTGATGTATCGCGGTCGCAATCGCGATCAAAGACTAATTTTAACACACTTATGAATATGAATAGAAGCTAGTAAATACCTTTAGAGCTGTAATAGCATACTCAATTGTTGCACCAACTCCACTATATCTTAACTGTGGAGAATAAATTTAATTATTAAAAATGATTCAATGATGTTAATTCATATTTTTTTTAAAATAGAAAAATAGTGAAGTGGACCTGATTAAATGGAGGGACAATGTTAGCAATGTTTCTGACCATGAAAGCTTCACCAGGTTGAAAGTTCAGAATGACAGAAGGACTCACTCTTGAGTCAGAGCAAGCAAATACCATAAACTATATACACAACACATAAATGAAATTAAAATTAAATTAGATTAATATTTAAGCATAAAAAAATTGAGAAACATATGTTTTTTTTGTTGGTATAAATCAAGTTCTAATAATTAATCACTTATGAAAAAAGCTCTAATAATTAATCACCTTGGGGGATTGTCCCTTAGCAAGTCGATCATACAATTTTGGGTTCTTGCTGTAATATTATAAAAGAAAATTATAAAATCAAATTTTATTATTGAACTAGTATTTGATAAACTAAGAATTTGAATTATAAAGTATTAGTAACTTATATAAATAAATATATTTTTTTCCAAATTTATTAAATAACTAATGTATCTAATTATCTATATATAATTGTGATAATTGAATATGAAGTAACTATAGGCATGATATAAAATTTGAATTGAATTAATTTGCAAGTTTACTCAAAGTGGTTGTGCTTGAAATGAGCAAAGCCATCAATGATTCTCTTCTCAGCAGGACATCCCAATTTCTGCAACTCAACAATAAGCTCCTCAATTTTTGATGTGGCCACCTCATTAAGTTCCTCTTTCTCACTGTAACCAATAACTTTCAGAAATTAATACTATATATTATAATTTATATATCATAATTTTTTTTTCTTGTTTCAAAAGTAATTAACCTGAGAAGCTTCTTGAGTTGTTCAATGGCTAGCTCAGATGATTGATTTGCCATAGTTATCCTTTTTCTGCAGGTTGCAAAAAGTTGTAATTAATTTTAAACAAGTTAAGAAAATAATTTAGTATAGTAAAATGCATGATATTGAAGCAAAGTTTTAGGGTTAGAAAATAGATAGATACTCTATCCAATGAAGTGGTTTGAGAGAATAATGAGAGATGATAGGAGCTGATACTAGCAAATTGCTTGCTATATCCTATTTATAGATGAAATTCTAAATAAAACTGTAGTATGTAGTAGATGATAAAGATTGTTTCATTGTTTATTACCAAGTTTAATTTAGTAGATGATCATTATTTTGTGTTTAAGGTATGTAGATGAGGTATCACAGAAATAACCTTTATTTTCTTACATATTTTTTGCATGACTATTTTATAAGTATCAAAATAAAGAAATTTAAAGTTTAAGGTATGTGACGTTTATAGAAATCAAAAGTTTGATTCATGAAAACAGTAATGAACTAATCTCTACAAAAATGAATTCGTGACAGGTCTCAAAGTCAGGATTAAAAAAGTAGTAATAAAATTGTCACATCGGTTTCAAAGTCAGCATTACATATAAGAGAAAAGTAAGTTTATTGTGAGTTCTAAACAAGAAAATATTGCTAATCGACTCGACTGACAAATTTACATAGTTTCAATTAAGTTTACAAATATTTACTATCTCCGGCAAGAAAAGGTATTTTAAATTTTTTTAACTTAGGAAATATAAACAAATATATGTATATTTAATGTCTTAATTTCAAAAATTATCTTTGTATTAATTATTTATTATTATTAGTGGATGACAATTTAATTAAAGGTAGATTAATAATTGTGTTATTTTTTTGAATAAATTAAAAAAAATTAAATACAATTAACTATAATTTTTAATAAATGTAAAAATTATTATTTTTACTTATAAATCAGGTTGAAGTAGTGGTTTCAATAAATTGATTAAAGTGAGTTAGATTATTTAAAAGTAATTACGATTAGAAGTCATTAGAAGAGAAGTTGATTTATTTTTTAATATATTTATTTAAAAATGATTTGAATTATGAATTTTAGTATAAAAATTATATTTAAATTTTATTCCGTAATGAAACATAAAATATAATTAATGTAGAAGATGATCGCCGCAATGAGACTAGTGGTGATGATTCTCTGGTGAGTATAAGAAGTTTCTTTTAAAATGTTAGCACTTTGATGCTTAAGTCACTATATGAATGAGATGGAATTTTGCAAGTAAGGGTGAGAATAGGCTTGTTGGGTTAGGTTTTGTCAAATTTAAGTTTGACTTGCTAAAAAAATTTAAAGTTTAAGTTTGGCCTGTAGCCTATCATAGATTTTCTTTTAGGCTCGAGTCTAGGCTTTTCTAAGGTCTAATTGACCTAATAGCCTACTTAAAAGCATATTTCATTTGAACATTCGTAAATAAGCAATTCAACTAATGTTTAAACAGGCTAACAAATCAAAAGATTAATGCGATTAAATATTTACTTTTATTGACTTATTTGAGTTTACTTAATAACATAAATTTTGTGATACTATTTGTTTAAGAGAACTTATGAAAACAAGTTATCACGTTGCTCATAAGATTTTTTCATCTTATTTTGATAAGTTGTTCAAGATTACTAAGCTTTATATTCTTTTTTAATTAAAAGTACAAAATAAAATATAATAATTAATAACAAATTTATTCATATTAATTTAAATAGGTCAGTCTGATAGGCTTAAAAGACTTTTTTATGGCCCATGACCTGGCTTTTTTTTAACTAAATAGGCTTATAAAAAAGTCTAGCCCTGTATATGTTTGGTTGTAGGTGCCTATTAGTTGGTCTAGCCTATTCTGACATTACATGCAAATGTAAGAGAAAAGAATATTTGAGTGTGACTCAGGGTTACACTTATATAGAGGAAACACTTAGAATTGTTATCAGTTTGTCTGATGTGGAGTGTAGGTGACCGTTGGATGTAGATCAATAGTTAAAATAGAACAGAGGTCGTGTTAAGTCTACTTGTCCGTCAGTGATTGAAATGTTCTTATTGGATTGAGCCTATGTATTGGATCGATCTTGTTAGGTTTTTGGTCAGCCTATAAGACTTGCCAAAAGTTCTTGTTATTAGTTTTGAAGTGGGGAGTATTGATGAAGTGATCAATGAGGCTGGTCTAGGGATATGTGTTATTGAGGGAGATTGTCTATTAAGACTATACCCCGAAAAGATAGAGCTTCGTGGTGGCTTCGAGTGAGAGTAGTTGGCACGAGGAACATGCTTATTTAATGCACTTTGTGCAGTTGGAATGTTGCTTTGAGGGAGACCACCATGTATTTTCACTCATGTAGGGTAGGGAGTGTAAGACCCCAATTTTGACCCTAAGATCCCTCATGCTATCTCATCATTTTGCATTGACTTTGGGATCACACCTTGGCATCCTCCTTATCTCTCATTCATTAGGTTTGCATTGGGAGAGATCACCAAGCACATTTAATTGTATCATAATTTGTTTTTCATTGTTTACCAACCAAAATACCAAAAATATGTCCATGTATAGCTTTGTTTCTTTTGTAGGTAGTGTGTGCATCCACCCATGCCCTATCAAGCTCACATCTAGGGTTTGAGACCCTTTCGGCAAGAGATCAATTAAGGAAAGGTTAACATTGGTCCTAAGAATCATATATGGATCCCCATGTTCACTATTTGTTATTTTGATCAAGATTTCATCAAGAGTTTGAAACTTGTTTGCCTTGGAAGCCCTAATTCATCTAGGTATCTTGCGTGACTTCCTCAGCAAGTTTCTTCAACAATTGGTCATATATTTCAAGGGGTACTTCATTTTACATCATATTATGCATATATTATCCTCCATGAGTCCCAAAGATTGAAAAAACTTCAAGTTTGCAAGTTGGTTCAAAGATGTTGACTAGAGAAAATCAACTGGTTAAAACTGAGGTTCCCTAGACCATATCTCTTACAATGTTTGTCATATGGAACTGATTCCAAGATAAAAGATACTCTTTATGATATTCCAAACAACTTTCATGTTGGCATAAAGAGATAGTTTTGCTTGGAAAATTATATTTTATGGTGAAACATTATAGGTCATTTTGTTTGTGCCCTAGTTAGGAGGTCAACTTTCAAGCACCATAATTTGCTAAACTTGTATGATATGAAGGCCATCCAAGTTTCATGATCAATTTCAAGATATCTTCTCTAACTTCTATTCTTTATGAAATGTCAAATTCAACTTGCAAGGGCATGTTGTTGGTGTAGAGTTAGTATGTCGGGTTTTTGTTATCGTCTCCACAGGGATTGTGAGATATCGCCGCCGTTCGACAGTTGTTTTAATTCTTAACTCGTAGTAACAAGGGGGGTTTTGGTTTTAGTCACGGTAGCTTGCATAAAAGTGTAAGAAAGTGCAGTAAAAGTTTTGGTTTTTCTATTTGAGAAAAATTGTCAAAGTTAGGGTTCGACGATCACTTTGCATGTATATGTTCGATCAACAAAACTCATAAACTCCTTTAGATGATAAACTATTTCACAAAGTCCTCCCAATGTGTTTATCTCTAACACACATTGTGGGTTTTCCCATTTTGATCCATTGTTTATCTCTAACACAATCTATCAAAATGATAACTTTTTGGTTCAACTTTATCGTGAACAAAATCATTCATTACTATCTCTAGCTAACAAACAAGATTGGATGAAAACCTAGGTAACGAGTTGGTAAACATCTCTCGATCATAAACCAACACAAAGAGTTATCAATAAAGCAAAGTTTTCACCATATATTCATCATTAAAGAGTTTACAAATGTAGATCATCCCATATACACACAAAGCTTATGATCATCTACATCTAACCTTGACAAAATGAAGGACTTAGCTACTCATTTTCATGGTAGCTTGTACAACAAGTTTCGGTTGAAAGTTGATCAACATCCGAGTCGAAGAATCGAGATTGGATGGGAATCCACCTTCTTTTTGTAGAATATTGTTAAGAAATGAAGAAAAATGAAGAAAAATGGGTTTCTAGGTTACAAAATGTCTCTAGAACAATGCTGGAAAATATCTAAGTCTAAAAAGTTTCTTTTTTCCAAATAGTAGCCCCTGCTACTTATAGTACTGCTGTCTGAGCTGTCATGCTCGCTAGGCGAGCAGAATGGTTCATCTAGCGAGCCCCAAAATAGGCCACCTGAAGCACCTGCGCCAGAAGAATCTTCCAAGCCCTGTTTGCATGTTCGCTAGGCGAAGCCCACGCTTCCTCCTTCGCTCCAGTGAGTTTAGATGGTTTTGCTACTGGAATTGCTCGCTGGGAGCTCACTAGGTGCTCGCCTAGCGAGTAAGTGCTAGCTGTGAATTTGCCTAAGTCTAGGAGTGTTCGCTACCTCCTTCGCTGGGTGCTCGCCTAGCGAGTTTGCTGACTTTGCTACTGTAAAATTCTGGGGATGTTCGCTAGAAGCTCGTTGGGTGCTCGCCTAGCGAGCACTTCGCTACAACACTCGCCTAGCGAGCTTGCTGATGTAAGCCTTCTTTACTTGATCCCTTTGCCAACTTTCTTGTGCCTTCATTTTCTATTCTTTCATGCCTAATTTCCGCACAATAACGCACAAATTAAAGGTACCAAGATCATTTAACATTGTATTGCAAATCATCAAAAGCAATGGCGGTTTCGAACACTTTAGCAACAAAAAGGAGTGAAAGATGCCCACATTTGATAGCTCAAATAAGAACTTTTGGGCATCTAACAACTCTCCCTAACTAGATTCTTGCTTGTCCTCAAGCAAAGTATGCCTCTGGAAGAACCAGAGGATTTACTTTAAGAAAAAGGTTTCTCCGAAGTCGGATAAAATGGCTCAAACACAAGAAAATCAACCAGGCACAAGTTCAAAATGGTTAGAATAACATAATACACAAGAACTAAAACTTTATAGTAATGTAAAACATGTAAAAATCCACAACATTATTATCTTGAATATGAATCACCCTATCTCTCCTCTTCGAATAATGATTGAAGAAATTACGCGTTTGCAACCGCGGGAATAATCTCTCTCTCTCCAACAAACAATGAAGAAATCAATTCAATTCATACAATGTCTAACAATTATAAATGAAAATGCGGAAGCGCGAAGATCACTAAGGACTTTTCCGGTTGTAGCTTGGTTAGGTTTACAAACAAGGGTCATTTCTAAGGCCATTGAAATCGAAATTGCCGATGTAAAAGAGACATTCACTGTACACTATTCACACATCTCAACTTCGTTCCATTTGTTTCTCATTTGAAACCTTCACAACTCTTATTTCATAACTCAAATTTGTTTTTCTTCCAAGCAAGCATTCATTTTCATTTTCTCTATTTTTTCTTTTCTTTTAACATCGTATTCACACATCAGATGTTTCTCTTTTCTAAATTTTTTTCAATGCTTGCACGATTTTTCACGAGTTGTGGCACTTACCGATTCTCATTTTCGTTCTCCCCAACTTATCTTTTACTCACCCTAAGTGAATGCACTTGACTTTTTACGGCAAAAGAACAATTATCAAAAAATTTCGGGTTTCAAGAAAAAATATTTTTGACATCTCGCTTTATTTCAAGCAGAGATTCAACTGTTTAAGCTCAAAGGGGTTAACGAATACTCTCTCTGCTCATGGGTAAGTTGTATTTGGAACTGGTTGTGCTCAAAAGAAAACAAGTGCCTTGATCATTTCTAATTGCTTCCACAAATTCACAATAATAAAAGACCAAGCATGATTCAAATGAATCAACAAAGTTTATTAGAATCCAGCATTTAAGTGTACAATGGAGGTTTCCTCACAATTTGTGGTTCTAAGTCCTAGATGAAACATTCATTCAATTATGTTGCAAAAAGAACAATATTCAATTACGAAAAGAGTAAAGTTCTTAATGCATTCTAAAATTCTAACCGGAGGTAACCATGTACCTTAGCATTATTCGCTTGTTTATTTTTATCATTGTCATCCAAGCTCGGATGCACCTTCATTGGATACTTCTTTGAGGAGCAACCAATCTAAAAGGTTTGACACTCAACAACCAAAAATTTATTAAAACAAAAGAAATTTAAACCAAACACACTAATTTAAAACATAATTAATAACCATTACTTCAAAATTTTAAAAATGTGCGTGGGGGATAAAACACCCAAAATGTACTTAACCAAAACCAAAATACTACAAATCTGAAAATACAATAAAATAAAACATAACATAAAAATAAAACAAACTTAGCCCTCAAAGGACTCAGAACCCTCATCACTACCGACTTCAGAACCGGTAGCATCATCACTATCATCATCATCATCATCACCACCATCATCACCATCCTCAACACCACCAGAAGCATCAGCACCAGAAGCACCGACACCCGCCCCCTCTCCGAAAATAGGCCTGTCCACAGGCCAGCTCGCGTGCTGCAGAAACTGCTCACGCGTCATTAGAGAGTGCTCTCCAGAGGGGTCATGCGCCTGCAACTGTAACAACTGCATAGAATCGTGAATATCAACCATGGCACGCAGAGTTGCCGCCATCCAATCCCAATTATAGTTGCAGACAGCCTGCTGGAAAGGATCGAAACCATGAGCAAAAACACCAGGACCATCAATAGTCCCGGTATTACCAGCAGCTGAAATACTCCTGAAGTTCTTCGGTTTGCAATACTTGCCCACATATCTGTCATCGATGGCTGGCGGAATCCTCACTTGACTTCGGGAGGGTAGCTTCACCCTCGAATGTTGGCACAAAGCCATGATGAGACACGGGAAAGCAAGGGGACAGTTAACTCGTGCCCCCGACTTTAGCCCGCTCTCAATCACGGACTTCAACTCTAAAGCAATTATCCTCGCCACATCAATCTGAATATTCGTGAGAATGCAGTGAACCAAGTGTGCCACTGGGATCGGCACGGTTGAAGTGTGAGACTTGGGTTTTATATTTGTCAGAACCAACATAAGGATCAGTTGAGCCATGGGAATCATGTCCTCCCTATGGTATCTCATCGGAACCCCAGATGGGTTCAACTCAACTGATTTCCCCTTAAATAATAGGGCAGTAGAAATGGAGTCGGTATCCTGGTGAAGCCTCAAATGCCGGTGGTATGTGTCCCTCTCATTTGCCCCCAGATGGAGCGGTTCACCCAGTACACGGTTGATAGCATCACGATCGAAAGCAACCGGACGGCCGGACACTCTTGTCGTCCATGTGAATGGCTCGTCGTCGTTAGGTAGTGCGTTCGCGTAGAACTCACGCACTATTTCGATGTCATAGTGCTCAAGCGGAGCAATCAACCGGTCCCACCTCTTGCTATGAATCAACCCAACAAATGTACGGTATTCGCCCTCGGGGTTGATTATAAACCTCTTCTCAGGCAAATTTTTTCTCTTTTCCAAAGCCACATATCTAGCCGCTTGCTTTGCCCCGACAAATTTGTCGGTGTCGAACTGTATGGGCACGGTACGGGAAGTGCTCCCGACCTTTCTCTTTTTAGAAGCGCTCGACCTGGATGCCATCTGCAAAGTTATAGAGAAGAAACAACACAAACACAAAACATATTAGAAAGCAAAACAGAAACTTCAACTACTGCATGGTCGCTGCTGCTTCGCCTAGCGAAGCTTCGCTACAGGTTCGCCTAGCGAAGTGGCAGCGAATGCTCGCCACTGATTCGCCTAGCGAGGTGCTAGCGAATGTTACGGGTTCTGGGTTTTGCAATGTTTAACAACCAAATTCCAGAAAACCCTAAGTCCTATTGTACCCATTTCAGAAACAAAGTGATATATCATGCAAGGCATAGTTCTAAGATACATGCAAATCTAAACCCACATGCAAAACCTAATGATACCCACTCTCCCAAATTCACCCTAAATGTCTCATATTCAGAAATTTCAAGCAAATTGGAAACATAAAGTAATGAAGAAAGGGAAAACCTGATTTGAGAGATTGATTGAATTTGAAAATCACAGTTAGGTTTGTAATGCAATGTTAGGGTTTGAGTGAGATGGAATGTGAGAGTGATTGTGAGTTCTGGTTCAGACTACAACACTTAAAAATGGTTTTTGGGCCCAAAAGAGTGGCCTGCTGAGAATTAAATGAGTTTCTTCCACGCAGCGCTCGCTACTGCTTCGCCTAGCGAGCAGCTAGCGAATGAGCTCGCTACTGCCTTCGCCTAGCGAACAGCTAACGAGCATGACAGCATTTTGATTTTTCAAAATAGCATTCCAAGCACATATCAGCAAGGTTTATCAATTTGAACACCAATACCAACACAATAAAAAGCGGTAAATACTTACAATGTTGGGGTGCCTCCCAACGAGCGCTTGTTTAACGTCGGATAAGCTCGACGGTTCGATGCTCACAGAGGAGCATCCAAGGAAATAGCACAGCTCCCGCGATCCACATGACCGCCGAGATAAACCTTCAAACGTTGGCCATTTATCGTCCAACTCTCTTTCTTTTCCATGTCCTCAATGACAATAGCTCCATATTCCTTGACTTCTTTGACCCGAAATGGCCCGGACCATTTAGATTTCAATTTTCTGGGGAATAACTTCAACCTGGAGTTGAACAATAGGACCAACTGTCCGGGCACAAATTCCTTCTTTCGAAGCTTTTTGTCATGATACTTTTTTACCTTCTCTTTGTAACACCAACTCGACTGATATGCGGCATTGCGCATCTCTTCCAACTCAAGCAGTTGCACTTTCCTTTTTTCACCGGCCAAATCCTTATCAAAGTTTAATAATTTCAGGGCCCACAATGCTTTGTGCTCCAATTCAACCGGCAAATGGCAAGTTTTACCAAACACCAATTGAAAAGGAGTTAGCCCAATTGGAGCTTTAAAAGCGGTACGGTATGCCCATAACGCTTCATCCAATTTTTGTGACCACTTTTTTCTCGAATTTGACACGGTTTTTTCAAGAATTCTCTTAATCTCACGATTAGAGACTTCGACTTGACCATTAGCTTGTGGGTGATACGGAGTCGTCACTCTATGTGATACACCGTAATGTTTTAAAACATTTTCTAACGGTGCATTACAAAAGTGTGACCTTCCGTCACTAATCAACACTCGGGGGGTTCCGAAACGGGAAAAGATGTTTTTCTTCAAAAAATTTATTACCGTTTTCGCATCCTCCCAAGGTGAGGCAATCGCCTCAACCCACTTAGAAACATAATCAATCGCCACAAGCATATACTCGTTACCATAAGAGGGTGGGAATGGTCCTACAAAATCGATACCCCAAAAATCAAATACTTCAACCTCTTGGATGTTTTGGAGAGGCATCTCGTCTCTCTTACCAATCCCACCACTTCTCTAGCAACTATCACAACTTTGCGCATGGGTATGTGCGCCTTTCAAAATAGTAGGCCAATAAAATCCTGACTGAAAGACTTTAGTGGCCGTTCTCACCCCATTATAGTGTCCGCCGTAAGGCGAGTTGTGACAATGCCAGAGAATGCTTTGCACCTCATCGTCGGTAACACACCTTCTCAAAAGGTTGTCACCACCCAACTTAAACAAGTATGGGTCATTCCATACGTAGTACTTGGCATCCGAGAGAAATTTCCTTTTTTGGTTCGAAGTTAGGTCGGGAGGCACCAAACCACTAGCCTTGTGGTTCGCAAAGTCCGCAAACCACGGCCTAACTTGAATTTTGAAAAGTTTTTCATCAGGAAACTCTTCTCGGATTTCTTTCTCTGAAGCGGTAACCTCCACATTAACTAAGCGAGATAAATGATACGCCACCAAATTTTCCGATCCTTTCTTGTCTTTGATTTCAACATCAAATTCTTGCAACAAGAGGATCCAACGAATGAGCCTTTGCTTCGAATCCGGTTTGGTGAGCAAATATTTAATCGCCGAGTGGTCGGTATACACCACGACTTTGGACCCTATAAGATAAGACCTAAACTTTTCAAGCGCATACACTATCGCAAGTAATTCTTTTTCAGTGGTGGCATAGTTAATTTGAGCCTCATTAAGAACTTTACTTGCGTAATGTACCGCATGAATTTTTTTCTCTTTTCTTTGGCCTAATACCGCTCCGATTGCATAGTCGCTCGCATCACACATGAGCTCAAAATTTAAATTCCAATTTGGAGCGACTATAATTGGAGCGGTAACCAATTTTTCCTTTAAAATCTCAAGTGCTTGTAAACACTCATCAGTTAAAAGAAATACCTGGTCCTTAGCTAGCAAATTACTCAAAGGCTTAGCTACCTTTGAGAAGTCTTTGATAAAGCGCCGATAGAAACCGGCATGCCCCAGAAAGCTTCGGATTCCCTTCACATTCATCGGAGGAGGTAACTTTTGAATCACTTCAACTTTAGCACGATCAACTTCAAGCCCTCTTGAAGATACTTTATGCCCAAGCACGATCCCCTCGGTCACCATGAAGTGGCACTTCTCCCAATTAAGCACAAGGTTTGTCTTCACACATCTTTCAAGCACCGCTTCCAAGTTTGCCAAGCATAGACTAAAGGAACCACCAAATATGAGAAGTCATCCATAAAGACTTCCATTGTTTTTTCGATAAGGTCGGCAAAAATAGTTTGCACACATCTTTGGAAAGTCGCTGGTGCATTGCATAACCCAAAAGGCATTTTACGGTATGCGAAAATTCCAAAGGGGCATGTGAAAGCCGTCTTTTCATGATCGGCCGGGTCAACCGCAATTTGGTTATACCCGGAATAGCCATCTAAGAAACAATAGTATTGTTGCCCCGAGAGTCTTTCTAACATTTGATCCATGAACGGGAGTGGAAAATGATCTTTTCGAGTTGCGGTATTCAACCGCCTATAATCAATACACATACGCCACCCTGTTGCAACTTTTATCGGGATCAACTCATCTTTTTCATTTCGAATCACGGTAATGCCACCTTTCTTCGGAACCACATGCACATGACTAACCCATGGGCTATCCGAAATCGGGTAAATCATTCTCGCATCCAACAACTTAACAACCTCCTTTCTAACAACTTCCTTCATAGTAGGATTTAAGCGGCGTTGTGGTTGAGCTACCGGCTTAAAATCCTCTTCCATTAAGATCTTGTGCATGCAATAGGAAGGACTAATTCCTTTGAGATCGGAAAGAGTCCAACCCATGGCTTCTTGATTCTTTTTCAATACATTGATCAAACGAGCTTCTTCATTCTTTGTTAAAAAGTTGCTTATGATAACCGGCTTTGCTTCGGTCTCGTCGAGGAAGGCATACTTAAAAGTGGAAGGTAACATCTTCAATTCAATTGGCGATTTTTCTTCATTAACCTCCTTCTTCAAGTCTTCCTCCTCAACTTCCCATGGATGCAACTCTTCTAGACTATCAAGTTCCCTTAGACATTCATCAAGAGCTTGCTCTTCTTCAACTGTGAAAACTTCAAATGAGTCATCAAGAGCTAACTCCATAGGAGATATCTCATGAATATGCTTAGAAACCTCAAAAGTTGCCTCTTCGATCACATTAATGCGAAAGCTATCACTTCTATCCTTTGAATGCTTCATGGCTTCGAATAGACCGAAAGTAACTTCTTCATTTTGGACCCTTACCTTCATCAAACCGTCGTCAACGTCTATCATCATGCGTGCGGTTTTCATGAACAGTCGGCCAAGAATGAGCGGAGCATCATCATCCTCTTCCATATCAATCACAATGAAATCAACCGAGAAGAAAAATTTGTCAACTTTGACCAAAACATCTTGGGCTACGCCATGAGGATGGGTAGTCGACTTATCGGCCAATTGCAAAGTCATCCGGATGGCCTTCATTTCAATGTTGCCAAGCCTCTTCACAATAGACAATGGTATTAGATTAATGCTTGACCCCAAATCAATTAGCCCTTTTCCGACATAGACATCACCAATTTTAACCGGCAAAGTAACTCGTCCCAGATCAACCTCTTTTTTCGGAAGCGTCCGTTGAATGATTGCACTACAACTCGCATCTAGGACAATTGTCTCCGGTTCCGTATACCTCCGCGTTTTAGTAAGTATGTCTTTCATGAATTTTGAATACTTAGGCATTTGCTCCAATGCTTCGGCAAACGGAATGTTCACTTGCAGTTGTTTGAAAATATCCATGAACCGGGCGTAATGTCGTTCATTCTCCCTTTTAGATGGAGCATGTGGATACGGAAGGTTTTGGATTGGAGTAGCGCTCACTACCTCTTTTCCTTTAGCAACTCTAGAACTTCTCGCTCTTTTCTTTTTCACTTCCTCCACCATCACTTCATCACTCTTATTTTTCTCAATTTCCACACTTTCTTTATTTTCAACTTCACCATTTTTTTCATTCTTTTCAACTTCTTCCTCACTCCACTCCCCAACTTCACCATCAATACTATCCTCTATTATTTTCTCCTCATCATTTTTTTCTTCCTCACTTTTTTCACTCTCATCTCTTTTTTTATTCTCACTAATCAACTCCCTTCCACTTCTCGTCGTTATCGCTTTACAATGCTCTTTTGGATTCGTTTGCGTGTTCGCCGAAAAAGATGGTCCAGGTTGTTGTTCTGCTAGTTGCTTAGCAAGTTGACCGACTTGAGTTTCGAGATTTTTGATTGCCGCATCGTTCCTCTTTTGAGTAGCCATCGACATTTGCATAAATTGTGTCAATGTCTCTTCCAACTTTGAAGTCACGACCGGCGGTTGTTGAGGTTGGTAAGGATTTTGGGGAGGGTTTTGACGGCTAGAAGAACCACCCCCATAACCTTGGTTATGGTAATAGTTACTCCTTGGTTGGAACCCTTGATTCCCTTGAAAGTGTTGTTGTTGATTTTGAGGATGTGGTTGATACGATTGTTGTGGTTGTTGCCTCGGTTGGTAGTCTCGTTGGTTCGCCATGTAATTTATTTCTTCGAACCCGGGAGGTGGACAAAATTCGGTGTCATGCTCACCCTTGCAAAGCTCACAACAAGCTATTTGTTTAGCTTTTGAAGGCTCTCTCAACTCTTTTATTTGTCGAGTTAAGAGTTCGACTTGTTGTGAAATGAGTTTATTTTGGGCAAGAATAGCATCATTTGTCCCAAGCTCTAGCACTCCCGGTTTCTTTAAAGTGTTGCCTCTACTTTGACTTTGGAGGTCATTTAGAGCCATACGGTTAATGATATCTGTAGCTTCTTCAGCGCTTTTAGACAATAAAGAACCACCCGAGGTAGCATCCAACAAAGTCTTGCAATTTGGTTGAAGGCCATTCTTGAAAATGTGGATTTGAGTCAATTCGTCAAAACCGTGCCCTTTGCACTTCCGAAGCTTGGATTTGAATCTTTCCCATGCCTCATTCAATGATTCGTTGGTTCCTTGCAAAAACACGGAGATGGCCGCTTTGGATTCCATGAACCGGTTGTGGGAGAAAAATCTTGCAATGAACTTCTCTTCCAACACGTTCCAATCCGTCATGACTGCAAGTGTTTGATCCAAGTACCAATCTTTGGCTTTGCCGAGCAAAGCATGAGGAAATAATCTTTTGAACAACGGTAGCTCTTGAGCTTGATCAACTCCGGCCGCCAATGCTATCTCGTAAAATTTGGTGAGAAAAGCAAAGGGATCTTCATGGTCCATTCCGGTGAATGGACTTCCATATAACAAGTTAAGAGTTCCCGTCTTCATCTCGGCTTGCCTTCCCGTGTGGTTGGCAAACTGAGCTGTATTCCTTGGACTGTTGACACATGGTGTGGAAATGGGCGGTGGTTGTGGTGGTTGATCCATGATAGGTGTGAAAGGTGGTGGATGTGTTGTAGAAGAACTTTCTCCTTGTTCTTGTCGTTGTCTAGCTTGTTGCCTCCTTCGTCTCGTTCTGCTATTCAGTCTCCTTGCGGTTCTTTGGATCTCAGGATAAAAAAGAAGTTGGTCCTCAGGAATCTGCCCTCGCATAAAACGATAGCTGCACACTAAACCAAACAGATTAACAAGCACAAGTCAAAAATTCGGAAGCTAAAAATTAAGCAACTATTGCGATGCTCGCAATATCAATTCATAATCCCCAGCAACGGCGCCATTTTGTTGGTGTAGAGTTAGTATGTCGGGTTTTTGTTATCGTCTCCACAGGGATTGTGAGATATCGCCGCCGTTCGACAGTTGTTTTAATTCTTAACTCGTAGTAACAAGGGGGGTTTTGGTTTTAGTCACGGTAGCTTGCATAAAAGTGTAAGAAAGGGCGGTAAAAGTTTTGGTTTTTCTATTTGAGAAAGATTGTCAAAGTTAGGGTTCGACGATCACTTTGCATGTATATGTTCGATCAACAAAACTTATAAACTCCTTTAGATGATAAACTATTTCACAAAGTCCTCCCAATGTGTTTATCTCTAACACACATTGTGGGTTTTCCCATTTTGATCCATTGTTTATCTCTAACACAATCTATCAAAATGACAACTTTTTGGTTCAACTTTATCGTGAATAAAATCATTCATTACTATCTCTAGCTAACAAACAAGATTGGATGAAAACCTAGGTAAAGAGTTGGTAAACATCTCTCGATCATAAACCAACACAAAGAGTTATCAATAAAGCAAAGTTTTCACCATATATTCATCATTAAAGAGTTTACAAATGAAGATCATCCCATATACACACAAAGCTTATGATCATCTACATCTAACCTTGACAAAATGAAGGACTTAGCTACTTATTTTCATGGTAGTTTGTATAACAAGTTTTGGTTGAAGGTTGATCAACATCCGAGTCGAAGAATCGAGATTGGATGGGAATACACCTTCTTTTTGTAGAATATTATTAAGAGATGAAGAAAAATGAAGAAAAATGGGTTTCTAGGTTACAAAATGTCTCTAGAACAATGCTGGGAAATATCTAAGTCTAAAAAGTTTCTTTTTTCCAAAAAGTAGCCCCTGCTACTTATAGTACTGTTGTCTGAGCTGTCATGCTCGCTAGGCGAGCAGAATGGTTCGCCTAACGAGCCCCAAAATAGGCCACCTGAGGCACCTGCGCCAGAAGAATCTTCCAAGCCCTGTTTGCATGTTCGCTAGGCGAAGCCCACGCTTCCTCCTTTGCTCCAGCGAGTTTAGATGGTTTTGCTACTGGAATTGCTCGCTGGGAGCTCGCTAGGTGCTCGCCTAGCGAGTAAGTGCTAGTTGTGAATTTGCCCAAGTCTGGGAGTGTTCGCTACCTCCTTCGCTGGGTGCTTGCCTAACGAGTTTGCTGACTTTGCTACTGGAAAATTCTGGGGATGTTCGCTAGAAGCTCGCTGGGTGCTCGCCTAGCGAGCACTTCGCTACAGCACTCGCCTAGCGAGCTTGCTGATGTAAGCTTTCTTTACTTGGTCCCTTTGCCAACTTTCTTGTGCCTTCATTTTCTATTCTTTCATGCCTAATTTCTGCACAATAACGCACAAATTAAAGGTACCAAAATCATTTAACATTGTATTGCAAATCATCAAAAGCAATGGCGGTTTTGAACACTTTAGCAACAAAAAGGAGTGAAAGATGCCCACATTTGATAGCTCAAATAAGCACTTTTGGGCATCTAACACATGTGTCAAGAGGAAACATTATAGGTCATTTTGGGTCATCACCATTGAATAAGCAATTTTCCTCAACTTCTTAAATGCATAACTCCCTCATGTCAAATCCAAATGATGGCAAAATTGTGACTAAATTGAAGAGGAATTAAAGATCCAAAACTTTGGTAAAGAAACTATTTTCATTTGGAGCTCATAGCAAAAGTTATTCAAGGTGGAAGAAGTGGTCATTTGACTTTGTACTTAGAAAATTTTCAACCATGTTTGACTTTGTAACATCCCGAATTTTTATCCGAGATATTAGTAATATTTATATTATTTAAAATTTTACGGGTATAGTTTTTTTTAATATTTATAAAATAACTACAGAAAGTGAACTTAGTTAAAATTTAGAAGACGTTTGAATATTCTTAGCAGAAAGATCCATGTCCGCATTTCTAAACGAGTTTAAAAGTCTCAAGATTTATTAAAATAGAAATAGTGTACCGTCACATTTTATTTATTACATAAAGTATTAATATTTCGAAAACCCTATTTTTCCCCGTGCACGCTTCAAGAAACATATTCAATAATTCCTTTTTCCTTCAGTACCTAAAATCATAATTGTAAAGGGTCAATTTCCTTATCCATATTGATTCATACTCACCATAAGCAAATATCACAAAATAATAACAAAACTTCACCAATTCAAAATATAATTATTAGTCATTTCATCTAAAAGATTTTTTTTATATCATATGAAATGCAATATGACCCTGGTGACTACATGACACACACGAATGATTCGGATAAATAAAGCCCATTCCAATGGGAAACTGCCATACAAGCTCTTGCCACAAAGGCCGAAAAGCGTCAAACTTGCCACAAAGGCTACTGCCACAAAGACCGAAAGCGTCAATCTTGCCACAAAGGCTACTGCCACAAAGGCCGGAAGCATCAACTTGCCACAAAGGCTTAACACAATGACACCTCTATACATCCTATATGATGCATGTCTCAATAATATAAGAATCCATTCTCCAAAAATACAGGTGACCAGAGACTACCAAAAACTAATCCTTATCATTATCTATTTTTATTTTCCTTTGATTTTTATAAACTAGTCATCAATAGAGAGATATAATCTTCACAAGTTTTAGGACAATATAATTATATTCATAATATCTATACATTTTGTGACAGTATAGTTATATTTATAATATCTATAAATTTTGTGATAATATTATTATATAGGTATCAACTTAATAATATACTACATAAATATTTTTTTTCCAAAATATGTGGTGGACAAAATAAAGAATAAATAAACATGCAACAATCCAAACCAATACCACCAAAATCAAAATGAAACTTCGCACTTAAATAATATACTTCATTCTTATAGATAAATAATTAATAAAACTATCATCACAGGACATATAATACGATTTTTTTTATTGATTCGTTTTAGTAGAAACTGTAAAATTTCTATAACCAAATTAATAATAATAATTAAACCATATTTTCTCACACATTTGTTTTTGGTACAAATTGTTTTACTACATCTACTGTACCTCTTTGCTCAATCATTTCTCCCTGTCTATTTTATTTTTTGAGAAGGTTAATATTATCATGGATTAAGGTATGATGTCTTGGAATGAGTTCCATTTTTATTAAAAACAAATGAAGAAATCTAACTAGATCATGAGAAAAATGAATAGCTCTTACATTACCATACTGGAAAATTTTATAAGCATACTTAATTTTAATTGTTTATCAATATATGAAAATATACATATAGTCATTAACATATGGTATCTCATAAACAAGTTACATAGCTAATCAAATGCAAGATAAAAATATATTGAAAACATAATCAATTAAATTTAAAACCAGATCAACAACATACAACTAATACATGAATCAAATGAATATATATATAGTTAGATAATAATACCTCTTTTTGCTTATTTTGATTTTTTATTAGATAAATGTTTCACCATCATTTTACAATATTGTCCTATGTAACATGAGTGTATAGGGAAAAAGCCCTTACCTTGTGCGCTTTTTAACTTTGAACGATCAAGTGTTTAGTGCTCCCTTTTATTAAGAATTTCCGCAACATAGAAATGCCCAAGATAAATGGTAGTAAAAAGAGAGTGATAATTTTGTTTGTGTATTTTTTCTTTTCACATGTGAGATATGAGATGAGTTTGTGATTATTTATAGGAGTGGAAGTTGAGAAATAAGAGGAATATGAGTGACTCCTAATAAAATAAGCACTAATCAAAACTAATCAATTAATTATAAGTTTTAGGATAGTGGAATGTGTATAGTATCATTTTATTAAATTAATTCAATATTACTTTGTTCTAACCATTCAATTCCTAGTGCTCATAATACATCTATCTAAGAATTGATTATTCTCATTCAAATGATGTTTCACGTTACTTTTCTATTTGCATGTTATGTATCTTTTTGTTTTTCCCACTCATAATTCATATAATAATAGCATATGCATTACTAAATTCCTTCAAACTTAGGAAATAATAAGACACATATTCATTTATTTTAGACCTATTGAATATATTAATTCAGACTTAATTTATGAAATGCTATTAGCAATAACACATATGTTTTTAAATTTTAGATTATTTATTTTTCCTTAAACTAATAAATTATGTATTATTTATTATAGTCACACTAGATTGACTAATTTAAATAAATGTATAAAACACGAGACTTTACTTATTTAATTAAAATAGAGAATTACAATCCTCACTAAATTAACTATTCTAAGTGATTAAAATATGTGATTCTCACTAATTAATTAAACTAAATTATGTACTTCTACTTAAATAAAATAAAGAGTGTTTCAATTTACTAAATTAACCATTTGTAAAATAATTATAATAATTATAATTTCAAGTAGAAATAAATCATTTTGAGAAAAAGATACATATTTTAAAATCAATTTATCATAATATAATAACTCATCAAATAATGTATTATGTTAGGAAAAAATATTATATCACCACCACTTTGAATAAAATAATAAAATACATACAGTGAATAGCTTTGAATTTAAATAAAAATCAATTATAAATTCAATGTATACTAATTTAATAAACTTGATGATTTAAAAATTTATTTAAATTTCTTACGCATAAAATAACTTATCCAATAAATAACAACTCATAAAAGTTATTGAGACAAATATTTATAGTTTAAATACCTTAAAATTTTGGGGTGTTACAGACTTCTCCAACTTCCACATCAAAATTAATCATGACCCAAGCTCCAAATGGAAAAGTGTTCAACAAAAAAGTTGTTACCCTTGATTCACCTTTCCAAAAAGTCCAATATCACTTCATTTGGACAAGAATTGAGGGACTTGCGCATGGATGCGTTGCATGGCTTGTTTTGACAACCTTTGAATTCAATTTCCAATTACCATTGCATGACTTCATGATATGATCTCAGCATGGTTTGTGCATGAATTTGGACACAATTCAATTATAATTTTGGGCCTAATGCATGTTCATGCACCCATGCACATCACATTACTATTTTTGGACAAATTATAGAAAGGTGTGGAAAGCAACTCTCATGCTATAAATACATTGCCTTGCTGCTGAGAAAAAGGATCCCTCTTGTCCAAGCTTTACACCATTGCCTCCCTAACCTCCATTAAAGGATAAACTTGAAGATTTCACTTGAGATCGAGTTTCAATTCCCATTCTATTTTGAGATTGAAACTCCAAGAATCCAAGCCTTTCATTGATCCATTTCACTTCCTGCAAGCTGTAAGAGTCGAGCCAAGACAAATTGGAAGCAAGATCAAGCTCAATCGAAGCTACCCGAAGGTGAATTTTCTCAAAATTATCTTCTTCGATTCTCCCTCATTTCTCAACTATTTTGATTGATTATTGGTTGTCTAAAGTTCTATCAATGTAGGCAACAAGATTGAGTTACTTTGAGGCCAAATCGAAGCAACTCAAGTCATGCACCTCAAACTTCAAGTCCACGTATCTTTCAATATACTTGGAATTAGGTGAAATTGAGGTCAGATTCGAGCTCCTGAGCATTTTTATTAAAATAGTGTACTCACTTTTTATTTTAATGGTGGTTGGTGGTGGACCAGTCCGGTGAGGTCCACCGGAGAAGATGACCGGAGCTAGGGCTCCGGTGATGCGCTGGAACATCCCAGGCCATCTGAACATGACACCACGTTCTAATCTCAGCTCTTCACAGTGATTGCCACTTGTGTTGCCCGTTTGACTCAAGTGTTTGGTGCACTCTAGCGTGTGGCTATCATATCTGTCACCTTAATTAATGAGGGAGATCTAATGACCCTTGTTTTTTTGAATTTCTTTTAATTTATGATTTTATATTTTTATTAGCTCATTTTGTTTAATTCATATTAAATTCATTTTTAATCCAAAAAATATGGGACTTTCACCAAAAATCTTTAAATATTTTTTTCTTTTATATTTTGAATCAAAATTATTTTTTGGATTAATTTTAATATTTTTCATGAATTAAATATTTTTGTGCATATTTTTAATTTTTTTAAAATACTTCTGACTTTCCAAAAATCATGAAATTTTTGGTCTAAGGTCCTTTGACCTTGTTTGACCTAGGATAAATCCCTTGGCCATTTATTTGGTGTTTTGAAGGGATTTGAGGTTTTATCCATATTAAAATGCATTTTAATTCACTTTTAATTTGATTTTTAATTGATAAATGTTTAAAAATTATGTTGAGCCATTTTTATGGTCTTGTGATGTTTGACTTTCTGTTTGGGCCTTGGTCATGGTTGATTTGACTTTTGTTTGATCAATACCATTGGATTTAGGGGATTGATGAAATGTACATTTCATCTCCAAAAATGAATGGTTGGTATTGATCAGATGAAATTCCTCTCATGATCAATTTGTGTTTCTATTTCCCCTTCCCTCTTCATCTTCATGCCTATTCTTTCCCAATCCTTCATTTGACCAATGATTTCTCTAATGTCTAAATGCTAGTTGGTTCATCAATGACCTTGTGTCAGATGAATCAACACAAGTCTGATTGAGATAGGTCATCCCCATTTTATTTTTGTGTGTGGTATGTTTTAGGAGTTTGGTTCGTTGTACCAAATCTCTAACATGCATTAACACCTATATTTTTATTGCCCGATCTCAGATAGTTGTGACTTCTACATAAGTCCAATTATGATTGCTTAACATGGAGCTAAATTTGTCCCTTAAGGCATAACATTCTAGTAAGTGAGATTGTAAGTCTCCCATTCTTCATGGCATTGTGTGGGAACTTGATATTTTTTCCATTCATGAGAGCTAGTGGAATACTTGTTGATTTATCCAAGTTGGATCCCTTCTCATGGATGATGTCTTGGTTCAAGGATTCATACTTGTGAGTGAATGATTGAGTATTCTCCAAAGGATAAATTAATCAATTAAAACTCATCACTAACATCTGACTAACCATTGACTCATTTTTTATTAATGTTATTTTATTTTCAAGTCATTTAATTTATGCAATTTAAATTTCAGTATATGTATCATTCATTGCCATTTACATTTCATGCAACTTGTTTATGTTTCAAGTCCATTTCAATTTGCTCATTTGAGTCGTATCTTGTGATTGTATATATTGTTTGTTTGTCTTTTGTTTTGTTTGTGGTCTTAGGATCTTAAAACACCTAATAACAACAAAAACCCTAAAAACCATCTGGTTGGACTGTTGGGATTTTATATGAACTTCTGGACTTAGAACTAGGCAACATTCCCCATGCTAAAGGACTTGGCCAATGCCAACATCTGAGACCGAGTTATCTTTGACTATGCCTTCATCTGATGCAAGATCTTGGATCCCTTTGATTCATCTGCTACTCTATCTTTGTGCTTAATTTTTATATTGTTATTATTGTCTATATCTGATGTTTTATTCTGAGTTGATTAAGGAATATTTCATTTGCTACATTGGAAGATATTGAAGACTGCTAGCTATTGAATTGCTTGCTTGAATCGTATGGATATCTTTATTTGATGCCTTGGTTTTCACATGATGCTTGGATATTGCTTATTGTTCATTGCTTATTTCCTGTTGCTTGTTAAAGTTCAAAGGAAAATGGGTTTCTATATGACATTCTTGTATGTTGGATTGCATCCCATTGGTCAAATCTTTTCAACCCTTAACTTTTAATTTTTGCTTAGGGTAGTCTCTTCGTCTCACCCCACTTCTTTAATTTCAAAAATCTCTCCCTCTCTTCAAAAACTTTCTCTTCTTGAGATTTCAAACTTAGACATGTTTTAATGATCAGAAACTCTGGCCTTATGCCATTGAATTTTTAAACTTTTTCTTAAATCAAACTTGTAAATAAACTTAACCATATTGACTTAAATTTCAAAAAGACAAAAAAAACTAATAACTCCATTCAAATCTCTGGCCTTTTGTGCCTTTTCTTGTTAAATCTTTGTTAAAATTAATCCATCGACTTCTTTGAAATTTTTACTACGAACTACGGGGTTTTTATCCCTCATTTTTATGTTGGTACGTAGGCATAAGACTGAAGGTCTTGTCAAACACAAAAATATAATTAATGAATTATGTTCTCATCTCCTCACTCTATATTTTATCAAACATCATTTATACCAAAAACATATGCACACAAAAAGGGCTCCCTAGGAGTACCTAAGACACTTTGGGTGCTAACACTTTCCCTCTATTCAACCAACCCCCTTACCTATAATCTCTGGAATTTTATTAGTTTTGATTTGAAAACTTTTTATCTTTGGGTTTTGTTCGTACTTTTCCCTTTTCCTTTGGAAATAATAAAAGTGAGGTGGCGACTCTAGTTTACTAACGTCAAGTTTATCCATAGCTTGATGGTCATGAATTTACCGCTACAACTCCAACATTTGCTTCTCTGTCGGTATCTAGCCCGGTCCTGTCTATGCCTCCTCCCATTGTGCATACTCTTCCTCGTGTCGAGGAAACCATCTACCATTCTGAGCCTTCTGAAGATCCTGATGTTTATGAGAAGATGGACAAGTGAAGGATCAGTTTCTTGAGTTGTGCAAGGAATTGAAGACCCTAAGAGGGAAGGATTTGTTCGGTAAAAGTGCTACTGAGCTGTGTTTGGTGCCCAATGTCCAAATTTCGGTGAAGTTCAAGGTCCCAGACTTTGAAAAATATAAAGGGAATACTTTCCCTCTGAGTCACCTTGTCATGTATGCTAGAAAGATGTCTACTCAGACCGACAATGATCAGCTACTCATCCGTTACTTTCAGGACAGTCTTACTGGTGCTGCACTCAGATGGTACATGGGCTTGGATAGTGCTAATGTTTGTACTTTTAATGACTTGGGCGAGGATTTCGTCAAACAATACAAGTACAATGTTGATATGGCTCCAGATTGGGATCAGTTGAGATCGATGTCTCAGAAGGACAAAGAGACATTCAAAGAATACGCTTAAAGATGGAGAGAGCTTGCTGCCCAGATTAGTCCAACTCTGGAGGTGAGGGAGATGACCAAGAACTTATTGAAGATGGTAAGTTCATTTTACTATGAACGTATGATTGAAAGTGCCCATAATGATTTCACTAAGATGGTGAACATGGGGATGGGATTGGAGGAAGGCATCCGAGAGGGACGATTATCCAAAGATGAAACGTCGGCGAGCAAGAAGTACGCTGGTAGTTTCTCCAAAAGGAAGGAAGGGGAAGCGAATGCAGTGTCAGCAGGAAGACAAAGAAGACCCCCTATGAATAAGAGTTCTCAGTCCCGTCAATATCATCATCAAGTATCATCAGTGATTCCAATTTTTACCAAAAATTCAACAAATCAATCTGTTCCTATTCCACAACAACATCAATAACAATCACAACAACGTACCAACAACAACAACAACAACAATCATCGTCAGAACTATGAGAGGAAGAATGTCTCTTTTGACCCTATTCCTATGACGTACGTAGAATTATATGCCTATTTGGTAGTCAAAAACTTGATTCAACCCAGCAATCCTCCACAAACTCCTGAACCATTGCCATGGTGGTTCAAGCCTGACTTGCATTGTGCTTTTCACCAGGGAGCTCTTGGCCATGATATTGAAAACTACTATCCTTGGAAGTAAGAAGTTTAGAAGCTGATCAAGAGTAGTATGGTGTCCTTTAAGGACATAACGCCTAATGTTAAAGCAAATTTATTTCCTGCTCATGGCAATGCTTCTATGAACATGGTAGACGGATGTCCTGGAAATTTCAGGGTTTTTGATGTGTGTCGTATCTAGAGGTCGTGGTGGAAATTCATATGGATTTGTGCTTGGTAAGTGATTGTGAACATGACCATGATGGTTGTGTCATTTGCAGCATTAACCTTCGAGGATGTGTAATCATTAAGAGGGATATTCAAAAACTGATGGATGAAAATGTTATTCAAGTTCAACAATCCAGGTATATGGGCAATGATGTAAATGTTATCGTACCGATGTTAAAAACCCCTGAGTAGGTAGTGATTGAGTTTGACAGCAGCAACAACATAAATGTTAACAGAAGACTGGGGCATCCATGTCTTCTCTAAAGGATGCACAAGAACTTATTCAGGTTGGCAACACCGATAAGTGGGGTCGTATGGTAGAAGTTATTGAGAAGAAGAACAAGGTTGGGCTGGGATTTCAACAAGGGCCAGTCAACACTAACATCAAGGCTATGCAACAAGTATTCCACAGTGGAGGGTTCATTCATGGGGATGATCAATACTCAACTGCAGTTATTGAAGACGGGGATGAAGACGAAGCGCTTGTCAATTTTGTGACACACGGCCAGACTTGCAACAATTGGGTTGCTATAGACGTTCCTGTCATTGTACATCGTTCAAAGTAATTGTTTTATTGTTAATAAAAATCATTCACCAATGCCTAAGGGACAAGTGAAACATGGTTGGACATTTCCTTATTATCATCAATAAAAATACAATTTTATTCATCCACATCTATGACGTTTTATTTTTACTTTTTACTTTTTTCTGAAAGTGGTAATCACAAAAAAAACATTAATAACAATAATTTTCCCATATCTACATAATATTTGTTTACACTTCATTTCTCTAAAGTCAAAATAACAAATCATTATGCAGGTTGGTTCTCAAACCCATTGAACGTAACGATCCTACTCCCTCTCCAAACTTTGATTTCCATGTGTTTGAAGCTGAGGAAAAGAATGATAATAAAGACGTGTCTGATGAGTTGTTTCATTTGCTTGAGCACGGGGAAAAAACCATTCAGCTATTTTAAGAGCATATTAAATTAGTCAACTTGGGTTCCGAGGATGATGTGAAGGAAGTCAAGATTGTGTCTCAACTATGTCCAGAGGTTAAGAAGGGGTTGGTTGATCTTCTCCGTGAATATTCTAATGTGTTTGCTTGGTCCTATCAAGATATGCCTGGGCTTCATTCTGATATTATGGAGCATAGATTGCCTTTGAAGCTAGAATGCTCGCCGGTCAAACAGAAATTGGAAAGAACTCATCCTGATATGGCATTGAAGATTAAAGAGGAAGTACAAAAGCAGATTGATGTTGGTTTCCTTGTTACCTCCGAGTATCCGCAATGGGTGGCCAACATTGTGTTTGTTCCTAAGAAGGACTGAAAAGTCTGTATGTGTGTTGATTATAAAGATTTGAACAAAGCTAGTCCAAAATATTATTTCCATTTGCCACACATTGATATGTTGGTAGACAATACAACTAAATTCAAAGTCTTTTCTTTTATGGATAGATTTTCCGGTTATAATCAGATTAAGATGGCACCCAAAGATATGGAGAATACCACATTCATTACACCTTGGGTAACATTCTATTATCGAGTGATGCCTTTCGGTTTAAAGAATATTGGTGCAACGTACCAGAGAGTTATGACCACTCTTTTACATGATAAAATGTATAAAGAGAATGAGGTCTATATTGATTATATGATTGCTAAATCAAGAGATGAAGAAGAGCATGTTGACCATTTATTAAAGTTATTCTAGAGTTTGAGAAAATATAAACTCCGCTTGAATCCCAATAAGTGTACTTTTGGTGTTCGCTCTAGTAAGTTGTTGGGCTTTATTGTCAGCGAGAAGGGTATTGAGGTTGATCCTGCCAAGGTCAAAGCAATACAAGATATGTTGGCGCCCAAAACTGAGAAGCAGGTTAGAGGTTTTGTTGGCCTTTTGAACTATATCTCAAGATTTATATCGCATATGACTTCCACATGTGCACCTATATTCAAGCTCCTTCAGAAAGATCAGTCTTGTGATTGGACCGAAGATTTCTAGAAAGCTTTTGATAATATCAAAGAATATCTGCTTGAGCCTCCGATTTTGTCTCCGCCTGTTGAAGGAAGACCGTTGATCTTGTATTTGAGAGTGCTTGAAGAAAGTATGGGTTGTGTTTTTGGTCAGCAAGATGAATCTGGGAAGAAATAATATGTAATTTACTACCTCAGTAAGAAGTTCACCGACTGTGAGACTCAATATTCTATGCTTGAGAAGACATGATGCACATTGGCTTGGGCTGATAAGCGTCTACGCCAGTATATGTTGAATCATACTACTTGGTTGATATCCAAAATGGATCAAATCAAGTACATTTTTTAGAAGCCTGCTTTAATTGGGAGGATCGCCCGTTGGCAGATGTTGTTATCAGAGTATGATATTTAATACCAATCTCAGAAAGCTATTAAAGGTAGTGTCTTAGTTGACCATTTGGCTTACCAACCCATTGAAGATTACCAGTCAGTGCAGTATGATTTTCCTGACAAAGAGATTTTGTACTTGAAGATGAAAGATTGTGATGAACCATTGCTTGAAGAAGGGCCAGAACCTGGTTCCTGTTGGGGTATGGTATTTGATGGAGCTGTTAATTCGTATGGTAATGGCACTGGGGAAGTGATTATTACTCCTCAAGGCACTTATTTTCTGTTTACAGCTAGATTAACCTTCAAATGTACAAACAATATGGCTGAGTATGAAGCTTGCATTATGCGGCTCGAAGAAGCCATTGATCTCAGAATTAAGTATCTTGACGTCTATGGGGATTCAACTTTGGTTGTGAATCGGAGACAAATCAACCCGGTTTAACACCATATAGAGATTATGCGAGGAGAATTTCAACTTTCTTTACAAAGGTTGAGTTTCATCATATCCCTCGAGATGAAAACCGGATGACAGATGCTCTTGCAACGTTGGCTTCCATGATTATGGTGAATTTTTGAAATGAAGTTCCCAATTTGACTGTGATGCGTCTTGATAGGCCAACTCATGTGTTTGCTGTTGAAGAAATCAAAGATGAAAAGCCATGGTATTTTGATATCAAAAGTTTCCTCCAAAGTCAAATTTACCCGGCAGGGGCATCCGTGAAAGATAAGAAGACTTTGAGAAGATTAGTTGGCAACTTCTACCTAAATGTTGATGTGCTTTATAAAAGAAATTTCGATATGGTTTTACTCAAATGCATGGATAGACACGAAGCAGGCATATGATGACTGAAGTTCATGAAGGTTCCTTTGGTACTCAATGCAATAGACATGCTATGGCGAAGAAGATGTTGAGAGCATGTTACTATTGACTGACAATGGAATCTGACTTTTGCAAGTTTGTGAAGAAATTCCATAAGTGTCAAATTTATGCGGATAAAATTCATGTTCCTCTGACACTGTTGAATGTCACTTCCTCTTCATGGCCCTTCTCCATGTGGGAAATTAATATGATTGGCATGATTTTTCCCAAAGCTTCGATTCCTCTAATGACTGGTTCGTTTAAGATGTACCGTCGTCAATTCCTCCAATGACGACACATCTCTTTTGCGAAGTCTCTCCAGTCAAAATAATCCCATTAGGCATCGACTCTTTGTTGATGCCAATCTCCTAAACACGTTGGAGGTTCTGGAATTTGTTGCTGCATGCTGAACTGCAGTTTTACACAGTCACTCTGGTGCATCTCCACAGTAGAGAACCGGATAATAGGCATTTTTGCTGTCCAAATTGCATCATCATCATGGTTAACCTGATGAACAAGACCCATATATGGCCTCCAGATAAATTGTACAAGAATATGACATGATTAGATGATATGTAATTTGATAATTATTTTTAAATAAAAAGTAGAGTTATGTAGTAGCATTACATCGTCTGGTCCAATGTGGTCCAATAGATTGCGATAGACTACTACAGGATGTTTCAAACACCTATTGTAGTTCATCCCTTTAACTGACCACCTAGATCGAAAACATTTGAAAAATATTATTTACGGTTAGTTTTAATATAAAGTCTAATAAATTATATGGTAAAGTTGTAAACTTACTTTGTTGAAAAAGGGAATATGAATGACTTCTCGTTTACTGGGGCGAGTAACAACATTCTTGACCAACCTCGTGCTTGTAGCAAATATGCGCATGAATAAAATGTACAAGTACTTTTTTTTTTGGCATTTTTACATAACTCACTATATAGATGGGCCAAAACAGCTGAATCACAACTATATGTGCTTACCTTATTTATGTTTCATAACAATGGTAAATATATAATATTTACCGTATTACCAGTATTTTCAGGAAATAAAAAATTACCGAATAGAATCATAATATAACACCGAGCTTTAATCATTTTTTTCATACTCAGTAGATTCTTCGGTTAATGTTATACTCGTATAATATTGTTTGAGATATTTTAAGTTAATACCTTGACCCCTAGCTTGACCAGAAGTTTAGGGCACCCAACAATTCATTGCATATAGAGTTATCCTGGTTAACTCTACCATTTACGGCCTTACCATTAATACATAGACCTAACAACATGTAGACATCCTCAAGTGTGACAATACACTCACCGAAAGGAAGTTGAAATGTGTGGGTCTCGGGTCTCCATCTCTCTAACAAAGCAAGAATAAATTTACAGTCAACCGAGTATGAGACTATGTTGAGGAGATTACCAAAACCGCATCTTCGAATATATGGTTCTATCAAAGGCTCATGGGGTACATATTCGTGTACACGACATCAAAATCGTTTTGGGTCCTAATAAAACGTAAGTAAGAGATAAAGGAAGAAGAAGTAATAAACAATAGAAACATAAGTAAGAAATAAGTAAGAAGAAGTAATAGCATACAAATGTCATGATATTGTTGATTGTTCCTCGATGTTCATCACCCATAGTCAATAGAGACATAATGCTGCAGAGGTTGAGTGTTGTATAGATTGAGTGTTGCAGAGGTTGAGTGTTGTAAAGGTTGAGTGTTGCAGAGGTTGATTGTTAGTGTTGCAGATGTTGAGTGTTGTGAGTTGTTGCCCTATTTATAGATGAGATAGTGTTGCAACATGTGAATGTAAATGCAACATGTGAAGCATGGGATAGGGGTAAGGCTAGGACGCATGCATGTGAGGATATGTGTAGGATCCCGGGCAAGTGGCACATGCTTTGTTTAAGACATGCATGGTCATATGCGCCAAGGTTAGTGGCGCATGCATGCCTTTTTATGCATGCAAGGAATAGGCGCCAAGGCAAGTGGCACATGCCTTGCTTTATGCGCCATTAATAAGGGAGTCTGCCTTGGATTATTAGGGCAGAGGCATCTTCTTTGCAGGCGCATGCTTTGGATAGTCTTGGATTATTAGGGCAAATATTCTTTGCATGTGCATGTTTTGGATTGTCTTGTCTCTGTATGGATTCTTTGCATTGCATTGTCTTATCTTTGCAGATTATTTGCATGATCAATACATACACCGTCTCCCCTATTTAACTTCATGCGAATAACATCTCAATGCATTCACCATCAAACACTAAACTTATATTTAAAAAAATGTCTTCATCACCATATTACATGATTAGTGTCCATACTGATGGTTTGAGCATCAATTATTCAGTTTTTGTTTTTGCAACACCTAAGTAACTCGGTTTACAATAAATCAACGGTCAAATTTTTCACATTTGAAGTAAAGAATAGAAAAGAAATTGCAGTGTAGTCAGGTGGGCCAAATCATCTATAAAAATCCGGTGTGGTTTATAGACAACCAAGTAATGTTTTATCAGTTGAAGATTCGAGATGATGACGATGTTCATCACATGTTTGTCAGTCATGAACAATATGGTTACAATGATATAGATTTATATATATTACCATAACAACAACAAGTGTCTCAGTTCGTTGATCAGTCACAAGTGTTTTGTGAAACTGATGACGACGAACAAGCTGAAGTCAATGTTGTTGATGAGGAAGAAGAAGAAACTGAGTTATTGGTTGATTCAATGGTGAATGATGAAGAAGAAGAGGAGGCATTACCATCTAGTTATGTATATTGTCCACCTCAACACATGACAAGCTTGAATTTGGGTGCCGATGAACCTTCACCAGATATATTTTACAATCCTCATGTGCAAATTCAAGGATCATTGAAAGAAGGAGACATATTTCACACAAAAGAAGATCGCGTAAAAGCCATTAAAAAGTATCACATGAAACTATCAACTGATTACAGAGTTAATCTAACTAATGCAATGAGGTATAAGATTTATTGTCGAAATGAGTGCTACCTTTTCAGGTTATCAACTTCTTACTAGAAGAGGAGTGAATCTTGGGAGATTGGATACATGGGTCCAGTTCACACATGCATGCTCACGAACCCAATGCAAGATCATCGCGAACTTAGCTCTCAGTTAACATGCGATGAAATTTTGTCTGTCATTAGTGACAATCCGTTATTAAAGGTGAGTACAATAATCTCGCATATTATATCACAATACAACTATACTCCATCATACAGGAAGGCTTGGATAGTTAGGACAAAGACGGTTGAAAAAGTGTATGGAAATTGGGAGGAGTCTTACAAACAACTTCCAAAATACTTGGTGACTCTTAAACAATATGCTTCAGGGACTATTATCAAGTTGGAAACATTGTCGGCGTATACCCCAGACGAGACTTATGTTATTGGAAATAAAATATTCCACTGCCTCTTCTGGGCGTATCAACCATTCATCAAAGGTTTTCCTTTCTGTAAATGTATTATACAAATTGATGGTACATGGTTGTACATGAAATATAAAGGAATGCTACTGATGTCAGTTGCACAAGATGGCAACATCAACATTTTTCCAACCGCATTTGCCCTAGTTGAAGGGGAGACTGCTGAGTGATGGAGTTTTTCCTAAAAAATCTCCGATTGCACGTTACTCCTCAACCTAACTTATGTTTGATCTCTGACCAACACCCTTCAATAGTGAGTGCCTTCAAAAACATTGATAATGGATGGCAGGATCCTCCGTCGATGCATGTCTACTAAATTAGACATATCGCTCAAAATTTTATGCGAGAGATCAAAAACAAAATGTTGCGGAAGAAGGTTGTCAATGCAGGTTATGCATTAACAGAACCTTCTATCAAACACTACCGCGAAGACATCATATTGTCTAACACATATGTTGTACGATGGATCGACAATATTCCATTGGAGAAATGGACTAGGGCATACGACAACGGTCAACGTTAAGGCCACATGACAAAAAATCTTGTGGAATCAATGAACTCTGTCTTCAAAGGCATCTGAAACCTACATATAACCGCTTTAGTGCAAGCAACATATTTCAGGCTAGGGGCTCTGTTTGAGACCAAACGTTCCAAATGGAGTTCAGTATTACAATCTGAGCATTTGTTCAGTGATGCTTTAATGAAATTTATTAGACACGAAGTTGCCAAAGCTAACACACATGTGGTCACGTGTTTGACCGTATTAAAGGTTGGTATAGTGTTTTTGAGTCCATGGATCACAATGTAGGCATGCCGATGAGACAATACAAAGTGGAACTAGATAGAGGTTGGTGTGACTCAGGAAAGTTCAAGCCTTTCATATGCCCTGCTCCCATGTCATTGCGGCAATGTTCAAAGGTTCGAAGGGATTCTTCCTACTTACTATCCGACGTTTACAAAATCATAAGCCTATCCAATGTTAACAAAATTAGATTTTCAGTGTTTGCAAAAGAGGATTACTGGCCTGAATATCAATGGGACATTCTCTGGCACAATGAAGTAATGCAAAGAAATAAAAGTGGCAGCCCAAACATCACCCGTATTCGAACCAAAATGGGTATGGAGAACAAAATGGTTCGATTATGTAGTTCATGTCGCCAGCCCGGTCACAATCGTACTAATTTTCCTAGTGTTGGAACAAGCACAACTAGATAATTTTAATTGTATCTCTTTTGCTTTATATTAAAAACAATATTTATTTCATATGATAACTTTGTGAGAAAGTACCATCACAAACAAATACAACACATTCAACACATAAACAACAACACAACAGACTACAACAAATAAAATATCATTACTATAACTAAGCAATTACAACTATCAAAACAATTTTGAACATACTATACATCATCCTGTGAACATCTCTGTCAGTCTTAATATCCACCCATATACGCACTTCTCCATTTTGGTTGAACGTGGACTCAAGCCATTGAATTCTTCTAATCCTTCACCATCTGCATTTTCTCCATCTAACCAACGGCTCAACGTCCGATTAAGACGTTCAAACGATTCTATATTCCAAAGTCGAATCTTTATCAGAGGCTGCACTACGAAAAAAAGTTAAATCGGCATTTCTCTTGTGAATGTATTCAGACATGGTTAAAGAACAAAAAATTGAAGGAGGTTGAAGTAGAATGAAAGAAAATAGGGTTGGAAGGTAAGAAGGTGTCTGAAAAAATATGAGAGATGTGCATGTTATTTAAAGATAAAACCATGAAAGCATGCACCAATGCCCTATGCACCACACACACATGGCACAAGCACACATATGCATGCTCCAGATGCATGGGCGTACTCACTAAACCACACATGCATGCACCAACAACCATGGCACCTACATGCAATGCCATTGGGAGCATGCGTCAGCTCCAATGGCGCCTCCTTTGAATGGTGATTGGATACGCTAGTTCAACTGACGTATCAGTTAAAAAAGATGGTTATTTTGGTGATTATTTTGAAAAATTGGTTATCTTGGTATTTAAATTGAAAAATATGATTATTTTAAAAAAAAATCCAATTCTGGGCTTTTCTCCTTTGGATTTCTTAGTTAACTTCATTCAGAATAATAGCTGAGTCTATAGGTTTTTATTTACTCCATAAATATCTCCAACAAAATATATGATTTTCTTTTAATTTAAATTTAAATTTAAATCTCTATTTAAATTGATTTGATCTTCAATAACTGTCAAACAAATTACACAAACATTGTTAAACAATCTGCAATAAACCTGATTGAATCTCAATCAAAAATTTCACAGCTAACAACATCTATCAAGGCATGCTAACAAGGTCAAATGTCATACTGCGTACATGTTGGAACACCGTGTTCCACATGTTGCATCAGATCATCCAAATTAACTCTTTATAAACTTCTTAGTAGAGAGAATCTTTGATAAAATAAGTCTGAGCCAAAACTGTAATATCATATGTTTGTTGTCAAAGACCATATGTTGCATCACACGTGTTGAAACATCATATTTCACATGTGTACTTTCTACACTAGAAACAGCTTGAACATACTCCATGTTGTTTTGCAAAATGCAATCAATCCAAAAGGAGCAACAATTTGAAACATAACTTGTGAGCTAAAGATTTGGTCATATACAATAATTCATGTTTTATCCACATTGAAACACGAGTCTTCTCATTGGAGACTTCCCTTAAAACTTTATCCCCCGGAAACAAGATAATGACACTTATGGCCTTATCCACCATCTCAGTCTTCGCTGCTTATATTAGGCGTGCATGCATTAATCTCAGTATTTAATGCTTTAATACACTTTTCTTGAGTTAAAATTACTTGCATCTTTACTTTTCACAATCCAAAATCTTATCTTTGGAAGACTTCTCAATCTTCTATTTAGAACTCATGGTGCTCAATTGTAAGCAAAATCTCTCTTTCCCACGGTGGATGCCACTTGTTGTAAAATTGAAAGATTCAACTATGCAAAAAAATATTGATGTGTGGGATAAAGAAAAATGACAACCAAAATAAATGGTCTTCAGCAAAAATAACTCTCTATGCAATAAGACAACAACTTAACTTAAAACAATGTCAACCAAAATAAAAGGCATTCAACAAAAATAGCTCTCTATACAATAAGACAACAACTTAACTTAGGAGAAAAAGATAAAAGAGAAGAAACACAATAACTTGTTTATCCAATTTTATCACATATACTCAAAGGTAGAGAGCAATTCTCCAATCAACTATACTTCCAAAAGTTGTTACGAAAAATTACAAATGAGTTACAAGAAAATAGTTACTTAAGTTCACAAGAACAAACTTTATTTTTATCCAAATGTTTCTCAATCTCTCAAACTCTATATATGAATCGCACAAATATGTTTAGAAGTGTTTCCAAATTTTCCCTTAGATATCTCTAAGAATTTCTCAAATTTCAAGAACACACTCTTAAAAATTTTCTCTTGCCTCTCTGAAATTACCATTAGGATTCTCAAACTCTTCTCTCTATCTTCATCTCTCAAAATTTTGAAGATTGTTAAGACAAAAATGATGAAAATAAATATTTATAACCGTTAAAATCCAACGAATAGTTAACATACTCAAAACACAATTAATTAACAAACCGATTTACAAACCAAAACAACCAAACTCAATATATAAAAAAATTGATTTGTTTGGACCCAATCAATATCCAACATACCGCTACTAGCCGACCACAGTCGCTCACGGCGCAACTTGATGGCCACCGCCGTCGCTTGCTAGAACTCCGCCACAGACCACCATATGGTGCGGTCGCAGACTTTTCTCTTTATCACTTAATATTTTAAAGCATATTTAAACAATAATTTATGCCCAAGAGTCATGAACTCTTTTGAGGTAAAAGAACATCAGTAATGACGTCCACTTTGTTGTCTCAGATCAATAGGATGAGAGCTACAACAAATATATAATATGCATATTGTGCCAAAAATATTTAATCCGTCTACGTTGCCAACATTTTGTCTGGCTGAGGGAAGCCACGTTATACAATAGTACTATGGTTCTATGAATGTGTTTGATGATGCATATGAAACACAATAGTGTAGAAATATATATATATATATATATATATATATATATATATATATATATATATATATATATATATATATATATATATATATATATATATCACTGTCACTGTGTTATATGCTACACAATATATAAGATAAATAAGATAATGTAAGATTTATTACACATTTATGTTCATTCTAAATATTGCAATGAGTTTGTGATTATACGTCTTTGTGTTCAAAACATGGTATTTGGAAGCTTTGTTAGCTTTATGTGCAGAAATCCAATAATCATCTAAGACATCATAATATTTTAGTATAATATTTAAGGTAACAAAAATGGATTGCATTGAGGTAGAATTTGCCATGCTGTATGCAACAAGAATAAATTGATCAAACAAGAAATAGTGAAACTTGCAGTAGTTTTTTAGGTCATTAGGTGAAGAGAATGTTGTCTCGTGAACATTCGGTGAGCTTTGCCGGAATAGACAAATTAATAGTTAGTAAATAAATGTTGAAATTGGAGCCACGTCAAAATGCTGATTATAGATAAATTCTATACATAAGAAGAAGGTAATCGCCAACAAGCTGAGCCGCTACACTTTTTTAAATAAAAAAAAATCAATATTTTTAAAAACTAAACACATTCATAAATTTAGAGAATACAACAATGGTACTCATGAATCTTTAAATTATCTGTAAAAAGAATCAACTGCTTCAGTTCACTTTTATATATTATACCATTACATTTTTTTAGTAATACATTAATTATTTAATTAAAAAAAATGAATTGATATAATTTATTTAAAATTATTATATTATAATTAGTTGTTACTAAAAATAATTACTCATGAATTATTTGACTCTCAATTTTGTGGATCTCTGTACTCAAAGGTGTAACAATTTACATATTACTAAATTAATTAATTAAAATTATTATATAAAATTTAAACGATAATGAAGGAAATTTACCCTATTATCGTGTTCTCTCCAATTGTTTCTAGATCTAAAAAAAATGCACAATATTTTATTTTATTTTAATTATATTTTTTAAAATTATAATATAGTGTAATTTATACATATTATTTAAATTTAAATTCTTCATTTAAATCTCATCTCTAGTTGATTTTGTTTGGCTACTGCAAAAGAGGGTCTTACATGTATATATTGTTGAATTGTAATTTCTTGTGTCGAAGTAGGTTGCTCGATAGAGTAAGGAAGTGTAGAACCACCTATGCCTATTTTAGTAGTGTTAGTTATTTTGGACTTTGACTTGAGGTCCAAGTTAACCTAAATCTATAAATAGAGGAAGTAACCCTTATTTTGTAATGAAGTGAATAGAGTATTCATAACATTGTATTCACAGTATTTTGCAGTTGCAAAGTGAATAAAAAGTTTTCTGCAGTTTGTGGGCAGAGAGAAACTCTGCAAAATTATATTTCTCTTCTCCTTCATTGTTCTTTACTTTCTTTCTTTCTCCATTGTTCTTCTCTTTTCATTGTTATTGTATGGATAATAACAATCTTGTTCATCAAGATTGATTGAAATTCTCCATAGGTTTTGGGGGATTTCCAACATCTGGTATCAAAAGCTTCAGTTTAATCGATTCGTGGGAAGAAAATCAACATGGCAATGAATCATCCAAACGGGCATTTTCCAGCAAATCTTCTGATTCTCAAGAACAACAATTATGAGAATTGGTGCAAGCAGATAAAGGTTGTGTTATGTTATCAAGATCTTTGGGATCTTGTGAAGGAAGGAGTAGCAACGCTTGCAGAAGCCGCGACATATTAAGAAAAGGCTGCACATAAATAATTGAAGAAGAATGATTATAAAGCTCTCTTTATAATCCATCAATATGTTGATGCAGATAACTTTGAAAAGGTTAGTGATGCAGAGTCAGTGAAAGAAGCATAGGAAATTCTAGAGAAATCGTTTTGAGGTGCGGAGAAGGTGAAAGAGATGAGGTTACAAACTCACAAAAGAACGTATGAATTACTTCAGATGGAAGACAATGAAAGCATAACTGATTTCTTCACCAAGGTTACAAAACTGGTGAATCAAATCAAGGTATGTGGAGAAATGTTGACATCAAGATCTGTTGTTGGAAAGATCTTGAGGTTGTTGGCTCCAAAGTTCGACCACGTGGTAGTAGCCATAGAAGAGTCGAAAGATTTGTCAAATTTTACAAAGGAAGAGCTTCAAGGGACGCTTGAATCTCATGAACAAAGAATGGCTGAAAGAGCTGCAGGAAAGTCGAAGAGTGATATGACTTTGCAGGCTCAATCAGCAAAAGAAAGAAAAGGCAAAGGAAGTTGGAATGGCAACAAAGGCAGAGGAGGTTACAACAATTTGACTGGTCGAAATCAGCAAGAAGGAAACTGGTCGAATCAGAGAAAACCCTGGAACCAAGACAACCAAAGAGGTGGTGTTGCAGGTAGAGGAAGAGGTGGTGGTCAAAAGCCAGACAAGAGTCATATTCAGTGTTACAATTGTCAAAGGTATGATCACTATTCTAATGATTATCCAGAAAAGCAGAAGAATCAAGAAACTTATGCAAAGCTGGCGAAACATGAAGAACAAGAGACGTTGCTGATGGTTACAACAAGAGATGAAGAGAGATTCAAGGACCAGTGGTACTTGGACTCAGGATGCTCATCACACATTTCTGGAAGGAAAGATTGGTTTGTCAACATAAAGCCCTCAATGAAGAACATGGTGAAATTTATAAATGACAACACTCTAGCAGCTGAAGGTGTTGGTGATGTTCTGATTATGAGGAAAGATAGCAAGAGGTTAGCAATTTCAAATGTGTCGTACATACCAGGAATGAAGAGCAATTTTCTCAGCATAGGGAAGTTAGTCAAAAAGAACTACAAGGTGTCGATCGAATACAAGATGATGAGAGTTCTCGACTCAAATGGAAGGTTGATTTTGAAGGCTCCAATGTCTCAGAATAGAACCTTCAAGATTGAGCTTAATGTGATGGAGCATAAGTGCCTTGCAACAGCAGCCAATAGAGATGAATGGATATGGCATTATAGACTTGGCCATCTCAATTTCAAAGACATCCGAGATTTGAAGAGAAGAAATATGGTTTCAGGATTACCAGAAATCAACATTCCAAACGAAGTGTGTGAAGAATGTGTGCAGGCAAAGCAGCATAAGAACAACTTCAGTAAGGATGCAGGAAGCAGGTCGAAGGAAATTCTTGAAGTCATATACTCTAATGTATGTGGTCCTCTCCAGGTGGATTCGATTAGAGGTAATAAATATTTTGTTACGTTCATAGATGATTTTAGTCGAAAATTATGGTCTTACCTGATCAAGAAGAAAAGTGAAGTGATCGAGGTATTTGCCAAGTTTAAATCTATGGTCGAAAGACAAAGTGGTCGAAAGATCAAGATTTTGAGGACTGATGGTGATGGAGAATATGTGTCGAAAGGCTTTGATGCATTATGTAGAAAGAAGGGATTGTGGAAAGGAAGAATATAACCATCATGAATACGGTTAGAAGTATGTTGAAAGGCAAGCATCTACCCAAAGAATTATGGGGAGAAGTTGTGTCGACTGCGACATATATCTTGAACAGATGTTCGACGAAGAAGTTAGAAGGAATCACACTAGAAGAATGTTGGTCTGGTGTCAAGCCTAGCTTGAGTCATATGAAGGTGTTTGGATCTATAGAACATAGACGTGTGCCAGATCAGTTGAGAAGAAAACTTGATGACAAGTCCAGTCAGATGATCCTGATAGGATATCATTCGACTGGAGGATACAAGTTGTTCGATCCAGTGAATAAGCAAGTAGTGATGAGCAGGGACGTGATCATAGATGGGCTTAAGAAGTGGGATTGGACTGAGAATGTCAAGAAAAATTCAGTGAGAATCTTTTGTGATGAACCAGCTAGTGAAGTTGAAAGAGAAGTTCGACAAGAAGAAGTCAGAGGTGAAGCAAGTACAAGCAGACCTCAAAGAACAAGACACATGCCTGCAAGGTTGCAAGAATGTGTGATTACATCAGATGATATGGTCGATGAAGAAGGTGAGTTGGTACATTATGCTTTCTACGCAGATGTCGAACCTGTCGATGCAGCTGAGGCATTGAAAGATTCGAAGTGGATGAAAGAAATGGACGAAGAACTAAAGTCAATTGAAGTCAACAACACTTGATCACTTGTCGAATTGCCCCAAAACAATAAGGCAATCGATGTGAAGTGGGTATACAAGGTGAAGTTGAATCCCATAGGAGAAGTAACTCGACACAAGGAGATGCTAGTGGCGAAAGGATTTCTTCAGAAAGAAGGAATCAACTTCGATGAAGTTTTTACACCTTTTGCTAGGATCGAAACAATCAGGTTGGTTGTTGGTCTAACAAACATGAATAACTGGAAGATGTGTCAGATGGATGTGAAATGTGCATTCCTTAATGGCCCCTTAGAAGAAGAAGTTTATGTTGCACAACCAACTGGGTTTTTGAAACATGGCGAAGAAAGAAAAGTGTACAGGCTGCATAAAGCCCTGTACGGACTTAAACAAGCTCCAAGAGCTTGGAACAAGAAGATAGATGATTTTCTAAGGGAGAAAGAATTTGTGAAGTGAAAATCTGAACATGGAGTATATGTAAGAAGAAGCAAGAGTGGCCTGTTTATACGATGCCTCTATGTTGATGACCTGTTGATAACAGGTAGCTTCAAGAAGGAGATCGAAGACTTCAAAGGTTATCTCAACAAGGAATTTGAAATGTAAAATCTGGGTGACATTTCATATTTCCTTAACATCGATCTCTACAAGAATGGTAGAGGTTTGATGATGCACCAAAGAAGGTATGCATGAGAAATACTCAAGAGATTTGAGATGCAAGATTGCAACCTAACATCGACTCCAGCTGAGCCCAGATTACAACTGTCAAAAGATTCAGATGAAGATGATGTCGACCCAACCCAATATAGAAGACTTATTGGGTCACTTCGATACCTTTGTCACACAAGGCCTGACTTAGCATACAGTGTAGGTATGGTGAGTAGGTTCATGCAGAAGCCAAAGGTATCACATCTAGTAGCGCTGAAGAGGATACTAAGGTATCTGAAAGGAACTCTCGACTATGGAATTTTGTTTCCTGCAGCTGATGAAGGAAAAGAATGAAAATTAGTGGGATACACCGACTCAAGTTGGTGTAGTGATGTTGAGGATCGAAAATTCACAGTTGGCTATGTGTTTATGCTAGGTGGTGCACCAGTTTCTTGGAGTTCGAGAAAAGAGCCAGTAGTGGAATTATCATCATGTGAAGAAGAATACATAGATGTTTCTCTTTGTGCATGTCAGGCAACATGGATGGTGAATCTGGTCGAAGAGATAACATCGAAGAGTCATGGAGCAATTACCATAAAGATCGACATCATGTCAGCTATCAATCTGGCGAAGAATTTGATAGCACATGGTCGAACCAAACACATCGAAATGAGGTTCCATTATCTTCGAGAGCATGTAGCAGATGGGAAGATGAATATGGAACATTGTAGAATTGAGAATCAGATTGCAGACATCATGACGAAGGGAGTGCAGGTCGAAGTGTTCAGAAGACTAAGAGCTATGATGAATGTAGATAGCTTAGACACAATGAATTAGATGGTGTGTTGAATTGTAATTCCTTGTGTTGAAGCAGGTTGCTCGACAGAGTAAGGAAGTGTCGAACCACATATGCCTATTTTAGTAGTGTTAGTTATTTTGGGCTTTTGTAGTTTTGAGCTTTGTTTTGAGGTCCAAGTTAACCAAATCTATAAATAGAGGGAGTAACCCTTATTTTTGTAATGAAGAGAATAGAGTATTCATAACATTGTATTCATAGTATTTTGCAGTAAGTGAATAACAAGTTTTCCGCAGTTTGTGGGCAGAGAGAAACTCTGCAGAATTATAATTCTTTTCTCCTTCATCGTTCTTTACTTTCTTTCTTTCTCCATTGTTCTTCTCTTTTCATTGCAATTGTGTGGGTAATAACAATCTTGTTCATCAAGATTGATTGAAATTCTCCATAGATTTTGGGGGAATTCCAATATATATATATATATATATATATATATATATATATATATATATATATATATATATATATATATATAATTTTATATGAGAATATGAGAATGAATCTCAACCATTAAATTTAAAATAAATAGATGAGAAGAGAAATAATTTTGATAGTCAAAAATATAATATTTTAAGTCATTTATTTTAATAATAGAGGAGAGAGAAAATTGATTGAAAATAAAAATGATACATAATTTCATTTATTCTAATGGTTCATATTCATTCTCATCTTCTCACGTAAAATTACTATTCTCATAGTTTATATATATATATATATATATATATATATATATATATATATATATATATATATATATATATATATATATATATATATATATATATATATATATATATATATATATATATATATATATATATATATATATATATATATATATATATATATATATATATATATATATAAGTTTTCCAACATAGACCCACTTGTTTTTATGAAGGTCTATTTTAGCAATATACATTTTAGGATGCATTTAACCATTTTTAATTAAAGCTTTTAAAACACACTTTCAGAAAAACAAATGGGTATATTTTAGCAAACTCGCACTATTACAAATAATACATATCATAAGGAAGCTTTCATCTCAGCTATTGACAAAACGAAGTCAAATGACTTGAAACGTGTCATTTTTTTTTAAAACTTAATCTTTTACCTCGATTTTTCCAATAACCGACATAAAAAGTTGCTATGGGTTTGAGTTTCGATTCTCAGCACTTGCAATTTTATGTTTTATTTAAAACTAAAAAGGCGCCTTAATTTTTTGTAGTTTTCACGTCGGACATGTTCCCTCGGTTTTTAATAAAACCGAGATAACAAGTCTCTTAACAATTTTTTGTTTCTTTAGATTTAATGTTAAGTCTCCTTCACTTATCGTACCCTAGCTAGCGAACGATACTGAAACACTATTCTTCTCCAACGAACAAAATTGAAACACTATTATTCTCCAAGGAGGAAGGAATCTCAATCCTTAAACCAACACTTTTGTTTGAGTCTCTAATCACATTTTGGTATGTACAAATTCCCCATTACTGTTATTGTTGTTTGTTTGTTGTTGTTGTTTGTTTGTTGTTGTTGTTGTTTCCATTATTATTGTTGTTGTTTCTGTCGTCGTCGTTTTTGTTACTGTTGTTGTTGGTATTGTGGTTGTCGTTGATGTTGTTGCCTCGTTATTGTTGTTGTTATTATGGTTTTTGAGACTTATACGGTTCATTTTTGTTGGTTGCGTATTATTTTTATTTTATTTTCAGAAGTTGTATGTGATTATGGATCGTAGTTAGATGAAAGTCAATGGATTAAGTAAAGAGTATGAGAATAGATTGATTCACTTTCTTGAATTCGCGGGAAAAAAAACCTTCCTAACGATAATGGGATTTTTTGGTGTCCTTGTAAAATTTGCCAAAATATGCAAAAACATCCAAGTGTTGTTATATTCAATCATTTAGGCTCTGATGAAATTATTCAAAATTACACAAAATATGTATGATATGGTGAAGTGACAAATAAAAGACCTTTGTCACATACAGTTGAAGATGATGATGAATTTATGAATGATACTCTAGAAGACATGATTCGTGATATTGGAGTAGATGCTTTTAAGAAAGATAATGTGAAAGATATTTTGCAAAGAGATATGGAAGAGTCGTTGTATCCGGGATGCAAAAGTTTTACAAGATTGTCAGTTGTGTTTAGACTATTTAATCTTAAAGCAAGAGGTAGATAGATGGATAAAAGTTTCATTGAATTGCTTAAATTATTGAAAGAAATGCTTCCAGAAGGTACTACGTTGTCGAACCGTAGTTTTGAGCACAAAAGGGTATTATGTCCAATGAGTTTGGACTATGTCAAAATATATGCATGTCATAATTATTACATATTATATAAGAAAGAGTATGAAAACTTGAAAGAGTTCCCGAGATGTGAGGAGTTATGCTATAAGTAGAAGGAAAATGATGTTGAAGACGATGGCGGTGTAACTAGAAAGGGTGTTCCTTCCAAGGTGATGTGGTATCTACCGATAATTCAAAGGTTCAATAGATTGTTTGCTAATGTAAATGATGCAAAGAATACTATATGTCATACAAATGAAAGAGTGTGTGATGGGAAAATTCGCCATGTAGCTGATTCATTACAATGGAAGAAAATTGAATCCTTATTTCCAGATTTTGCCCTTGAATTGAGGCACCTTAGGCTTAGATTTGCCACCGCCGGAATGAATCATTTTGGTAATTTGAGTACTAACCATATGTCATGGCATGCTCTTCTCATAATTTAAAATATATCTCCATCGGTCTGCATGAAGCGCAGATATATTATGCTACCGATGATGATTTCGGGTCCAAAACAACCGGCAAACGATATGGATGTTTATTTAGCATAATTGATTAAAGATTTAAGACTTTTTAAGGAGGAAGGAATTGATGTTGATGATGCGCATACAAGTGATAACTTTAAGTTGTGTGCTATATTTTTTTGCACAATCAATAAATGTCATGCATACGGTAATTTGTCTTAGTACAGTGTCAATGGACATAAAGCATGTCCTATATGTGAATTTGGTACATGCCACCACCAATTTAAAAATGTAAAAAAGATTATTTATCTTGGGCATCGAAAAATTTTAAGACTGAATCATCCATACCGTAGATTGCATAAGGCTTTTAATGGGGAGCAAGAGTTTGATATCGCTCCAAAGCCCTTAACTGGGAAGGAAGTTTATAAAAGAAAATAACACATTAATGTTTATCTTTGGAAAGAAACAAAAAGGGCCCGTGGAGAAAAATATTTGGAAAAAAGAGGCCGTGTTCTTTGATCTTCCATATTGGTCTAGTCTTTATGTAAGACATTATCTTGATGTGATGCATGTGGAGAAAAATGTATGCGATAGTTTGATTGGAACACTTCTCAACATCAAAGGCAATACAAAAGATAATAAAAAATCATGTGAAGATATGGTGGTGATGGGTATACGACAAGAATTAGCCCCAAAAGAAATAGGAAAATAACATATTTGCCCCCAGCTTGTCACATTCTGTCTAAAAAAGAAAAAAAGTTTTTACGAATGTTTGCTTGGTATCAAACTTCCCCAAGGGTACTCATAAAATGTGAAGAAACGTGTGTCAATGAAAGATCTCAAATTAGTTGGCTTAAAATCTCATGATTGTCATGTCTTTATGCAATAACTTCTACTAGTGACTATTTGTGGCATTCTACCAAAAAATGTAGGGGTAACTATCACCAGATTGCGCTTATTCTTCAATGTTATATGTAGTAAAGTCCTTAATCCTAGAAATTTAGATGAGTTGGAACATGAGGCTGAAATTATCTTGTGTCAATTAAAGATGTTTTTCCTTCCATCATTCTTTGACATTATGGTTTACTTAGTTGTTCATCTAATAAGGGAGATTAGAATTTGTAGTCCAGTTTATTTACCGTGGATGTATCCGGTAGAGGAGTACATGAAGATATCCAAAGGTTATACTAAGAATCAACAATGTCTATAGGCTTCGATTGTTGAACGACACATCATAGAAGAAGCTATTAAGTTTTATACAAACTATTTGTCAAAAGCGATCTCTATAGGAATTCCTGAATCTCGTCATGATAGAAGATATAATGGTAGAGGTACTCAAGGTTTAAATGTTAAGACTTTTGTCTAAGATGTAGTTCTTCAAGTACATTTGTATATATTTAATAACATGTATGAAGTTCAACCTTACTTGACTGCTCACAAAAGTCTTATAAAGTAAAAATTCCCCCGGATGAATGAAAGATGGTTGTGAAGGTGTGAAAAACACAAGAAAGGAGGGTTTGAATTGGGTTTTACAAAACAAAATCTTTTTACCAACTCAGGAACACCACTAAAAAGTTACTAACAAAGAGATAGAAACACAAGTATTTTTATCCTGGCTCGCTTGAAAGTCAAAGCTACTCCATTCCACCCGCTAAGGTGATTTTGCCTTATACACAAGGACTTAATCCACTATAATCAACATATTACAATTATCATAAAGAATAACCTTCTTTTCCTTCTCAAGGATCCGATTATACCCTAGTCTCCTTAAGGACTCACAAAGAATAACTTTCTTTATCTTCTCAAGGATCCGACTATACCCTAGTCTCCTTAAGGAATCAAACAAACCGTTTGCATAATATTTTGTGTGTTACAAGTTGCTTTTTTAAAAGCATATTTTACACAAATGATAAACAATAACTCAAAGAAAAACTGTGTACAAAGGTTGATAGCTTTTCCCAAAGAAACAGACTTGTTAAAATGTTGTATCACCGGCAGATTTCTCAAGTCTCCAAGTCTTACTTATATAGCATAATAAGAAGACCGTTGGAGGGAAAAATGGGGAAAACTCATAGAGCTTTTGTCCTCTATTGGATGGTGAAAGGAGTGATACTATGTACTATCATTCGCCCACAAATCAGTGACAGGTGTGATGTATAGTAGTGTCCTTTTCCCACGAAATCAGATAGTGGAAAGGATATTAGGTTTGTATTTTATACTATTTGATCACATACCCATTTGATCTTATCTTAAATTTTATTGGCTTCTGATGACAGTTGATGAACCATGAAATGAAGAAACATAAAGTTGGATTCAAAAACTTCATAATCTTTTGTCAGAATCTTTATAGTGTCAGTAGTCTGGCTTGAGATCTTCAGTATCTTCAAAATCTTCAGTATCTATAGTCAGACCCTTGATAATCTCAATCGTTTGGCCTGAGATCTTCAGAATTTTCAGCTACGTAATACAACTTCAGAAGCTTTCCATTCTTCAGAAGCTTTCCATTCTTCAGAAGCTTTCCATTCTTCAGAAACTTGGTGATCAGAGTCACGTCCAGAAGCACGAACTGAGAGAATGTTGCAGCAGTAACATAGCGTCTCCTCAAAAGCTTCCCAAGAGTGAATCAACATAGAAGCAGAAAGATCATTGTAGTAGCAACTTTGAACATCTTTCAGAACTTCTTATAACTGGTGTAAAAGCAAAAATGAAACTCATTGTTCAGAAATTGATGATGTTGCACGTCATATACTTAGAATCAGAACTAGTTGTTAAAGCTACATAATAACAAACCATTAGAGGACTAAAATTGTTCTCACACAAATACAACATTATTATCATCGAAACCCAAGATATAGATGCAGAATCAAATCTTGTTCAAACAATCTCCCCCTTTTTCATGATGACAAATCATGTATTTTGATGAACAATTTTGTATAGGGTTACATCTTATAGAAGCACAAAGCTCCCCCTGAGATTTATAATCCAAAAAAGATAAAATTAGAATGAAAGAACACTTTCCTGATTAACCTTTTTGAAGTACCAGAGTAATTTTTAATCAGAATCTGGTTTGTCTTCAGAAGTTGCTTGATGTTGTCCAAAACATTGGTTTGTTAACATCAACATTCTGATGAGTTTCACTCAGAAACTTGGTTGAGTTCTTTTGAAGAAGCTTTAGAGCTGATTATCTTCAGTCAGAGCTTGAACTCTGGTTCTCTTTGAAATTATCTTTCAGAGCTAGATTGCCTTTGAAGAGCACAACTCTTTGAAAAGAACTTTCAAAACTTGGTTAATTATTCTTATTAAGAACTTGATTGCCAAGTCTGATTACTATGGAGGATACTCTTCCTCATAACTAGATGACAAAAATTTCCAATTCTTCAAAAATGCGATGCTAAGTTCTCAATGTTCTTTGTTTAGAACATCATCTTATTCTTAATCATCAACATGAAGGTTTCTTTGACTCAGATAAAAGACCACTTCTTCAGAAACTGGTAACTTACATTCTGATCTTTGAAACTTCACAAGTGCTTCTGATATTTGAACTAAACCATTCTGGCATATGAACTTAACCCTTCAAAATAGTTAACAATTAATTCTTCGAAGTAGTTGTTATCAGAAAACATTAAACAATGTTTGGGTTCTTAGTTAGGAATTTAGGTATATCAGAAATAATTACAAATATTCCCCTTAGATATGTTTCTTCCCATTTGTCATCAATCAAAAAGACATCAACAAATAAAATAAAAGAAATGGAAAGAAACAAACACAATTTTCATTGATTAATGCCAACAGGCAGAAAAAATACAGTTGATTATAGACATGGAAATACAGAGAAAAGTATTATAAAAATGAAACAAGTATTTAAACAAACATAAGGGGCACACACACACTTAGATTGAAATAAAAAGCACACACACGTGCGAAGTCAATTTTAGAAAGAAACTAAGGGTTTTGGGAAGGAGGAGGAGGCGGAGGAACAACTGGGTAGTCATTCGAGAGATTCAAGGGGTCCACCAATGGATCAATATTATCTTCACGACCGATCTCCGTGTACTATGCTAAAACTTATGGTGGATCAATCTTTCTGAAGATATGATAGTTTTTCGACGAGATATTACTACTGTTGATTTCTTCTTTAGATGGAGGAGTGCTTTCAACAATAACAGATCTAGGAGGAGATTTAGGATGAGCTAGTTGTAGTTCTTGAAACTGTTTTTGAGGAGCAGCCATTGTTGAAGTTGAAGGAGAGGTTGAACAGTCGCAGAGAGGTGTTTTAGGTTTGAAAGATGGAAATGTGGGAATATTGTGCGTGTAGTGTGAAAATGTGAGTGAAATGGGTTTATATAGGAATTTTTTTCCAATGATGACAAGGTAAAAATACGCACTCATAGAGGGAAGTGTAAGAGTTTTTAACCTAATTCTAAGAATTGTGAAACCCAATGTGGCACGCTTTCATCATGCATGCTTAGAAATTTGGACATCGTTCACCACTTAGAACCACATGAAATAAAACGGTATAACAACCATTTAATGCAACAACTATCCAGAATCAAGAAGACAAATTGATAAGATTTCTTATGATCATAACCTTTCTGATTCATGAAACTTCCTTATTTCACAAAGCTCATGTTTCAGAGTCAACAAAAAAATTCTCAGAGTCTAATCTATAGTTCTGAAGACTTAAACATTCTAAAATACATATTTTCATTATGGACATAAATCTATAAATAAGTTTCTCAGAATGAAAACGAATCTATCTTCAACAAGGGGTTTTATAAAGATATCAGTCCATTGATGGTCTGTATCAACAAATTTTAGATTAAAAAATACTCTTTTGAACATAGTCACGTAAAAAGTGATGTTTAATTTCAATATGCTTAGCACTAGAATGCAAGATAGGATTCTTAGAAAAACAGATAATAGAAGTATTATCACAGAGAATAAGAATGTTACTCTCAGATAGCTGGTAATCTTCCAACTGACTCTTCATCCAGAGTATCTTAGTGCTACATCCAAAAGCTGCAATATATTCAGCTTCGGCTGTTGAAAGCGCAATTATTGATTGTCTCTTGTTGGACCATGATATCGGATTGCCTTCCAGAAATTGACAATTTCCAGAAGTACTTTTCCTTTCTATTCTATCTCTAGCTTAGTCAGCATCATAATATCCTACTCATTTTTATTCACTTGATTTTCTATACAACAAACCAGGTTAGTAGTACATTTCAGATATCTAAAGATTCTCTTAACATCAGTTAAGTGTGTTTCCCTAGGATCTTATTCGAAGCGAGCAAATAAGCAGAAACTAAATAAAATATCAGGTCTAGAAGTGGTTTGATAAAGGAGATTTACCTCTAAATAGCTTCTGATTTACCTTACTGTTTACCTCTTCTTTCTCCAGAATACACGTAGGATGCATTGGAGTCTTTGCTTGGTTGCATTCTGATAAGTTAAACTTCTTCAGAAGTTCCTTTCTATATTTTCTATGATGAATGTACGTTCCTTCTGAACATTAATCAATCTGAATTCCTAGAAAAGAACTTGAGTTCTCCCATCAGACGCATTTCAAATTATGCCTGCATTGACTTAGCAAACTCCTTGCACAATGAAGCATTAGAAGAATCAAAAATAATATCATCAACATAAATTTGCACAACCAAAATATCATTCTTAAAGGTTTTGCAAAAGATAGTTTTGAACACATTCCCTCTGGTAAAATTATTTTCCAAAAGGAAGTTACTTAGTCTATTATACCAAGCTCTGGGAGCTTGTTTCAGACCATGTAACGACATTTTCAGTTTAAAAACAAAGTCGGGATTTTGAGAGCTTTCAAAACTAGGAGGTTGGTACATATATACTTCTTCATAAATATATTCATTTAAGAATGAACTCTTAACATCCCTCTGATAAAGGACGATGTTATGATTGACTACTAATGAAATTAAAAGACGAATAGACTCTAACCTGGAAATTGGAGCAAAGGTTTCTGTATAGTCTAAACCTTCTTGCTAACTATAACATGTGCTATCAGTCGAGTCTTATTTCTTACAACCTCACACTTCTCATTGAGCTTGTTTCTGAAGACCCATCTGGTTCTAATAACATGGAAACTTTTTGGTTTCTGAACAAGATCCCAAACATCGTTTCTGGTGAATTGATTCAATTCCTCTTACATAGACAGAATCCGTTCATTATCTAGAAGAGATTCATCGATAGATGTGGGTTCTATCAGAGATACCAAACCTAGAAGAGTCTCTTCAGATGGTTTGAATGAAGATCTAGTTTTGACTAGAGCATTTTTATCTCTCAGAATTAGTTCTTCAGAATGAGGGGTTCTTGATCTACTCTTCTTTTGATGAGTTGGACCAACGACAACTTCTGGTTGAGTCGTATCTGAGTTGTTTGCTTCAGATTCTTTAGCTTTTCCTTCTGAGTCTTTTTCTCTAGAATCAGCATCCTTAGATTTTGAAAGATGGATCTTTAAATCTGCAAATTTCTCAACTAGCTTTGACTTTTCAGGGTCAAGCTTATCATTGAATCTAACATGAATTGATTCTTCAATAATTCGTGTTTCAGTGTTAAAGATTTTGTAGCCTTTGGAGCGTTTAAAATATCCTAACAATAAACACTTTTGTGCTTTAGAATCAAACTTGCCAAGATCTCTTTATTGTTCAACATAAAACATTCACATCCGAAAGGGTGAAAGTAAGAAATGTTGGACTTTCTATTCTTCCACAATTCATAAGGAGTCTTACCCAGAATAGGTCTGATAGAAATCATATTTTAAATATAACATGATGTGTTAATTGCTTCTGCCCAGAAATGCTTAGCCATGTCAGTTTCTTGGATCATGGTGCGAGCCATTTCTTGCAAAGTTCTATTCTTCCTTTCTACAACCCCATTTTGTTGTGGAGTTCTAGGATAGAAGAAATCATGGGAAATGCCATTTTCATAAAAAATATTTTTAAAAAGTTTGTTTTCAAATTCTCCACCATGATCACTTCTGACTCTGACTATTTTGCAGTTCATTTTTGTTTGCACTAGTGAGCAAAAAGTAGAGAACATAGAATGTGACTTATCCTTGTGTTTCAAGAACTTTACCCATGTCCCACGACTATAGTCATCAACGATGACCAATCCGTACTTCTTTCCATTGATAGAGGTAGTTTTCACTGGTCCAAACAAATCAATGTATAGAAGTTCTAGCGATCTAGAGGTAGAAACAATAGTTTTCGCATTGAAAGATGCTTTAGAAAACTTGTCTTTCTGATATGCTTCACAAAAAGCATATGAAGCAAACTTCAGGTTGGGTAAGCCTCTGACTAATCTAAGATTTTTAGCTAAGAAATCCTTCTCATGCTGACATGGCCCAAACATCTGCGCCATATACATTTCTCCTCATTAACAGACATTAGACATTTTACATTTTGATCCTCAAGATCATAAAGTCTGATTTTATAAATGTTATTCTTTCTCTTTCCGTTAAAAAGGATTGTACCATCTTTCTGACTAACAACCTTACATAACTTTTGGTTAAAAATGATATCATAACCACTGTGACTAAGTTGACTAATAGACAAAAGATTATGCATCAGACCATCGACTAAAAGAACATTAGTAATAGAAGGAAGTCTATTGTTACCAATAGTTCCAGAGCTAATGATCTTTCCTTCCTGGTTTCCTCTTAAACCATTGAAGCCTTCAGGATTAAGTTCCAAATCTTTGAACATATACCTTATGCCTGTCATATGTCGCGAGCATCCACTGTCCAGGTACCATGACTAGTGTTTCAGCTGAGCTGCTAAGGACAACATAAATTATTTTATCCTTAGGTACCCACTTTATGGGTCCTCTCTTGTTAGTTTTCCAATAGTTTCTTACAACTTTGGGTCTTTTAGCAGAAGGAAAATCATGGGGAATTTGTGCGTGATACTTAGGATTCAGAACTAAGTTCTTACTCTTTGTATGTTTCTGTGTCTGTGCAGAAATATCAATCTTAGTGTCAGCAAGCACGAAATACACATAAAGAGGTTTTGGTTTTACCCTCTGACTTCCGTCAGGTTTTATAGTTTTTGTACAACCTAAACCTTTCTTGTCATTTCTGCTAACTCCATAGATCAGAGAAGTCATTTTTCTTATATCTAGAAAGTACTGGAATGCTCTGTCATATCTCATGACGCAATATGTACCATAAGATTCTGAGACTATTTCCTCCTCTAGTTTTGAAAATTTTCTTTTCAAAGAAGAGTTGTCACTTTCTGAAGAAAATACTTTTTATTAAGAGATGAAATATATATCCCATGCTCACTGCGAGTTCCAGAAGCAGTTACCTGGACTTATTTACGGTCATTGAATTTACTCTGAAGACTCTGGTACTTTTCCAGCATTTCAGAGAGACATGATTCAAGATCAGAACGAGATGGGTTAAAAAATACCTCTTTAGAATCAGAGTCAGATTCTGATTCTGATAATACCTTGTCTCCTAGTTCTTTAGAACCTTCGAGATCATTTGTAGTCGCCATCAATGCAATGTTGGCTTTGTCTTCATCAGAATCTTCTTCTTTGGATTCTGAGTTATCCCATGTATCCATCAGCCCCTTCTTGCCTTTAGAAAAATTATTCTTAGGCCTTTTGTCCTTTTCCAAATTAGGACAATAATTTTTGTAGTGGCCTGGATCCTTGCACTCAAAGCAAATAACTTCTTTTCCAGAACCTTGCTTCTTCTGACCAAACGAAAAATCAAAATGATCAGCAGTCCTTTTGGATCCTTCGAACTTCCCTTGACCATTGTGCTTGTGCTTCCAGAGTCTTTTGACTCTCTTTCAAATTAGAGACAAATCATTATCGTCGTCTTCAGAGTCTTCATCAAATCCTTCTGATTTTACCTCAGCTTGATAAGCTTTTGTCTTCTCAGGCTTAGACTTTAAGGCAACAAATTTACCTCGCTTCTGAGGTTCATCTTCCTCGAGATCAATCTTGTGGTTTCTTAAAGAACTTACAAGTTCTTCAAGACTTATACTGTTAAGATCCTTTTCCTTCTTCAAAACAGTTACCATAGGTCTCCATTTTTTAGGAAGACTTCTGATAATCTTCTTGACGTGGTCAGCTGTAGAGTATCCTTTGTCCAAAACTTTCAGTCATGTAACAAGCATCTAAAACCTTGAGAACATAGTCTCAATTGTTTCATCATCTTCCATTTTGAATGCCTCGTACTTCTGGATTAAGGCCAAGGCCTTTGTCTCCTTTACTTGAGCATTCCCCTCATGAGCCATCCTCGGAGAGTCAAATGTGGATTTGGCAAAATCTTTGTTTATTATCTTCTCATACTCATTATAAGAGATAGAACTTAGCAATATAGTTCTTGCCTTATGATGATTTTTGAAATCTTTCTTTTGTTGATCAATCATAACATTTCTTGCTATATTATTTCCTTCAGCATTAACTGGGTGAACGTAGCCATCGACTACAAGATCCCAGAGATCAACATTGTAACCAAGAAAGAAGCTTTCTATTCTATCTTTCAAATAATCAAATTTCTCACCATAAAATATTGGTGGTTTAACACTGTAGTGATCTCTTTCATTATTGTTAACAACGTTAGCAACAACCATTATTTCTCACACAAACTGGATCGGTACTTAACACGATGAAGTGTTGATAAATTTTTTAGCACAATCAGAACCGGAGCTCTGATGTCAATTGAAGGTGTGAAAAACATAAGAAAGGGGGGTTTGAATTGGGTTTTACAAAACCAAAGCTTTTTACCAACTCAAGAACACCACTAAAAAGTTACTAACAAAGAGATAGAAACACAAGTACTTTTATCCTGGTTTGCTTGAAACTCAAAGTTACTCCAGTCCATCCTCCAAGGTGATCTTGTCTTATATACAAGGTCTTAATCCACTCTAATCAATAGATTACAATAATCACAAAGAATAATCTTATTTGTCTTCTAAAGGATCTGATTATACCCTAGTCTCCTTAAGGACTCACAAAGAATAACCTTTTTTGTCTACTCAAGGATCCGACTATACCCTAGTCTCCTTAAGGAATCAAACAAACATTTGAATAATATATTATGTGTTACAAGTTGCTTTATACAAGCAGATTTTACACAAACGATAAACAACTCAAAGAAAAATTGTGTACAAAAGTTGATAGTTTTTCACAAAGAAACTGACTTGTCAAAATGTTTTATCACCAACAGATTTCTTTAAGTCTCTTACTTATATAGCATAAGAAGAATATTATTGGAGGGGAAAATGGGGAAAGCTCATAGAGCGGTTGTCCACTGTTGGATGGTGAAAGGAGTGATATTATATGATGTCCTTCGCTCATAAAATCAGTGACAAGTGTGATGTATAGTACTTTCATTTGCCCATAAACTCAGGTAGTGGAAAGGATATTCGATTTATACTATATACTATTTGATCACATGCCCATTTGATCTTATCTTCAAGTTCATTGGCTTATGATGACAATTGATGAAGCATGAAATGAAGAAACATAAACCTAGATTCAGAAACTTCAGAACCTTTGGTCATAACCTTGACAGTGTCAGTAGTCTGGATTAAGATATTTAGTATCTTTAGAATCTTCAGAATCTACAGTTAGAACCTTGATAATCTCAATTTTTTGGCCTTAGACCTTCAGGATATGCAGCTACGTAACATAACTTCAGAAGATTGGTGATCAGAGTCACGTTCAGAAGCACGGACTAAGAGAATGTTACAGTAGCAACATAACGTCTCCTCGGAAGCTTCTCAGGAGTGAATCAACACAAGATCAGAAAGATCATTGCAGCAATAACTTTGAACATCTTTCAGAACTTCTTATAACTGGCGTAGAAGCGGAAATGAAACTCATTGTTCAGAAACAGATGACGGTGCACGTCATACACTTACAATCAGAACTGACTGTTAAAGCTACACAATAACAAACCATTAGAGTACTAAAATTATTCTCACATAAATAAAACATTGTTATCATCAAAACTCAAGATATAGATGCAGAACCGATTCTTGTTCAAACAGGTTATTGATTGAGCATAACAAACTTTCATAACTTGGTTTAATGAAAATGTTTCTAAAGAGAGTAGTGCATCATAGACAATTAATTTGTTGTCACATATGTCTAAGTTTAATGTAATTACTTGGAGTGCACATGGCATTACTAAATTTTCATTCAAAACAAAATCAAAGGATGATCATGGTACCACGATAAATAGTGGGGTTATGGTTGAAGTTGACTATGTGTACTTTTCTAGTTCCAAAGATAACAATCATGTGCTAGTATCTAGAGCGTACTTTGGGGTTATTAAGGAGATTTTGGAGATTGATTATGTTGTTTTTGAAGTGCCTTTATTTAAGTGCAAGTGGATTGGCAATAATAATGGTGTAGAAACCAATTAATTAGGATTCACACGAGTTGATCTTCGAAAGAAAACTTATAAGAATGAATCAATCATCATGGCAACCCAAGCAAAACAAGTTTTTTATGTCACTGATACTTATAACACTAGATGGTCAGTTGTTCTTCATAGAAAATATCTTCCTAATAGTATTTATGAAAATCAAGATTTTAACTATGAGTCCACTTGCTTCGCAACACATGTATGTCATTCATCTGAAGAAAATGATTCAGATGATGTGCATGTTGTAGCGGGGTATTCGTTACCTTTAGAGATATTGACTACATCTAAGGTAAACCATACAAGTCGAGTCGCCACCGCACTTCTATTTATCCAAAGGAATGGTTAGAAAACGAACAAAAACCTAAAAGTTTTATCGAATCAAAAACTAGTAAAAATGTCAGAGATCTGGGTAAGGGGGTTGGTTATGCAATGGGAAGGTTTTAAGCACCCAAAACATCCTAGGTACTCCTAGGGAGCCCTTTTCATCTTTGTTGTAAGGTTGGTATTTTGTGAAAATTTGTTTGTGCAAACATGATTGAAGAGATGAGAAGAGAATATACAAGTTATTTACATTTTGTGTTTGGATGGATAAACCCATTGCCTACGTACCATCTGAAAAAAGATTAGGATCAAAACCTCGTAGTTCGGGATAAAAATCTCAAAATGAGTTGGTGAATTGATTGGTCCAAAAGCCTTAAGGTCTTTTGTTATCCAAGGGAGAAAACTCAACCTAAAACCACAAATCCACCATGTGAGGATAGCTTCAACATGCTAGTGAGGGGTTAACCCTATAATAAGCATGGAAGACTCATTGTCCATCACTAAGGATATAGGTGAGTATTATATCTACCTCAAGGATAACTCAAACCTAATAGCTAAAGGTTATGAAAAGTTTTGATTAAGAGGAGTGGCCATTGAAACCACAAAAAGTATTTGAATGAGTTACATTTACCAATGAAAGGTATTTACACAAATATGGTCAAAGTTGATTTAAAGGTTCAATTCAAAATAAGTGTTATAAAAAGAAAGTTTGAAAATCAAAAGCATAAGGCTTAGGTTTCTAATGTTTGAAAAGAAATGTTAAATGTTTGCACAAAAGTTTTGGCTTGGGTTAGAGTGGGGGGAAGAAGAAGAATGGCTAAAGTCCTAAACATGCAAGAGATAAGGGATAAGAAACAAGACCACAAATGGAGTTCCTCTCTTGAGATCATATTGATGATCCAAGTAGCTCCCATCCTTTGGAATATGCAAGCAAAATAATAGTAAGCTCAAGCAATCAACATAATAAAACAAGCTCTTGGAAAGTTCCTCAATGGCTCTTAGATCTCTCTCTCTCTTAGAAGCTCATGGCAATGGTTCATCACTTAGGCTCAATGTTGGAATCCCTAGCACAAGAACACACATATTAAAAAAGTTCTATTAAACAAATCAAGAATGAACAAGAAGGAGTTTAGAAATTGGTCCTTCCAAAGTTCTCTTTAGCATTTATAGCATTCTAAAGGCCCAATGCCTAGTTGCTCTTTGACTTTTATAGCACTCTAAGGGCTCAATGCCTAGTTGCTCTTTGACTCCAAATTTGCATAGGGAAAGTCCTAAAGTCTAAGTCCATTTGTCCAATTCTTTACATTTGGTCCACAACAATCAAAACAAAACACAAGCCCAAAGATATATACACAATTATGTGCTCAAGTGAGCAAAAGGCAAATTGCATTAACATAAACATGTGCTCAAATGAGCAAAAGGAAAAGCAAATGAATAATATGTACAAGAATAGTAAATTGCATAAATGTAAAGAGCAAGAATTAAATGTTAATAGTTAATGGTTAGTGTTAATAGTTAATGTGCCATAAGGTAAATTTAGCGCTATGTTAAGCAATCGTAATTGGACTTATGTAGAAGTCACAACTATCTGAGGCCGGTCAATAATAATGTAGGCAACAACACAAGTTAGAGGTCTTGATTAGTGAATCAAACTCCAACAACTTGCCATGCCAAAAAGAAGATGAGAAATGATCTTGTATTGATTTAGGTCTTTTGCATGATTCAGGAAGCAATCTATCCTTAATGCAAAGCCATTCACTTGATCCATGATCAAGATGAATTAGATTTGAATCAAGGAAGATTAAACCTCCCTAATCAATGCTAACCACCAATCTTTAACTCATTGATCAAAAAAGAAAAAGAAGAAGGAGAAAAAGAAGAAGAAATTAAAGTGCATATAATGGAAATGGTATGTATTAATCAACAAATGTTGACCAAAGATAGGGAAGATCAAGGTCAAACAATAGAAAATAGAAGCAAGATGAAGATTAGAGGTAAAAAAAAACAAGTCAAATATTTTTGGCATTTTTAATATTTAAAATAAAACTTGAATTAAAATAATAAAGAAAGGTCAAACTTCAAACTCACTTCAAATCAACTTTTAAAAGTCCAAGTGAATTATCCCAAGTTCAACAAGATCAAACAAAGTTTGACAAAAAATTTCAGCATTTTTTTAAGTTAGAAAACTATTTTAAATCAATTAAAAATGCATAAAAATAACCTAATTGAATTAAAATCTCAAATAAATCTGAAATCAATTAATAAATTGATGAGAATATTTTTCATAGATCTATCATCATTCAAAGAGGTTGGAATTTTTTTTTTTGTATTTTTTGAATGTCAAAAACTATTTAAAATGAATTAAAAATGACCAGAAAAGAGAAAATTACTAAAAAATAGCAAATGATAAAATAAAAAAATTAAAAATCATTTTTAGAAACTAGAAATTAAAAAAGAAATAATGCAATTGGTCCCATAATTTTTGGACCAATAATGAGAGAGATATGAATTTTAGAAAATGAAATGGAATTAAAAAATAAAATGGAAATTAAAATCAGAATTTAAAAATAAGGAAAAACGTGAGGCGTTGGATCAGGCTCATTAATTGAGCTGGCACATCAAACGTTCCTTAAGCGCGCGTCCACCAAAGTCCAGGGTCAATGAGAAGCATAGTGCATTAAAATAAGTCATAAGATTGGACAGCCAGGATTAAATCTGGAAACGGAAATCCACGGTCACGATTCAATCTAGAGACCAGACGGTGGCCAACGCCACCGTCTTCTCCGGCCAACCTCCGGCCAAACTAGAATTTGCAGAAGTTAAAACATCAACCAAAATGCACGATCTAGGTACCGTTCGAAAGGTAGAGTGATGTACATCACTCCTATGTCACTCAATTCCACTCTAGATCTCTAGATTAAGAGAAATCAGAGATGGAAGTTTTGTGGTGTTCAAGTGAACTTGCTTGATTTCAACAATTTAAAACTCAGAATGATTGCCTCTATGAAGAGGACTTCAGACAACACAACAATAGCAAGAAACAAGCAATGTATAATGTGATTCGAAGAAATCAAAGTTTTAAGTAAACCTCTGAAATGGAGAGTTTGAGAGCACGATTTCTTGATGCTTAAGCTTGCAGTGTGATCTATGGATGAAGGAGAAGAAGGCTAAGGAACTTTAAATCTGAAATTTCAATCGAGGAAATCAAAATTCAGATCTGAAATATGAGAGAAAATTGAGATTATTCCTTTGGTGAGAGGGTGGGATTTCAGTTGCACAGCATGTAGGGCGCCTTAAGGTTGAAGAAATGAGAGGCCAAGCACTCCTATATATAGCAAATGGCAATTAGAAGCATGAACAAAGCATTGCATGGGAGAAGAGGGCCTCCATGCATGGGCCTGTACAGGCGCATGGAGGGCCCAATTCTGATTGGAATGGCAAGCTTATATCATAATTAGATGGAATGGACGTGCAGATATGATTGCAAATGAGTGTGCATGGAATTTTCAAATGGTTTCTAAAATTGCACATAATTCTTCATCTCTTCGAAAATGATGCTTCCAAAATCAAAATGCAACCTTATGAGTAATGGTTGGAAAGCTTGTTGTATAAGGAACAAATGTCATGTTGATCAAAACTTCATTTGGGCCTTGGAAAATAATGAAATTTGAGCTTGAAGTGTACGGTGCAAAACATGCATTTGTGAAATTTCCAAAATTGGCCAATGTTCAAGCCCTTCTTTTTCAATTATGCAAGCTCCAAATGACAAAACCTTTAACATGAAAGTTGTAGATCTTTTCAAGGCAGCCAATTTGGACTTACATTTTGAATCATTTGGATTTTTAATGAAGAAGTTATAGGCACTTGAAGTTGGACTTTTTCACATTTCAATGCATTTGGTCCAAAGTGACCTATAATGTTTTGCATTATCACATGTATTTCTTTTGAGATTTTGCAATTTTTCTCAACATAAAATTTGAATTAGACACATTAATATTTCCAATTCATTAAGTATCACCTCAAAATCATGAAAAATGAATGAGTTATGTTCTTGGGAAGTTGACCCAAAATTAGGGTTTCAGTCAAAATGACCTATAATGTCTTGGAATGGATGATGACCTTCCAAGCTTTAAATCAAAATTTGGTGAACATGAAAGTTGTTCATATGGTTCTTAAGAACATGTTTTCTCTTGGGGTCATCTCCATTTGACCAACACATAAAAAGTTAGGTCTCAGTGTATTTCAAGATAGTCAGATGAATTGACTGATCAACTTCTCAAGTCCAAAACGCATATCTTGATGAATTGATGATTGAGGACACTCAAATAAGTTCAAATATGCATGAAATGATGAATTAAATAACTTCCCTTGATTGCATTTGATCATGGGTTGAGGTTGCTTCATGAGCAAGGCATAGTTGATGAACAGATGAATTAGGGCTTCCTTGGGAAACAAACCTCAAACCCTTTGATTTGCTTGATCAAAATGATGAATTTAGATACTTGGGAGGCATATTTGATGGATGAGATATTTGGGAACCATTTCCATGTTTGCTTTCATCTCCTCTTGACCATATCATTGCACATAGGATCTCCTAGAAGCTTTTGACCTTGTGACTGCTCAAGCTACAAACAAGAGATGTTAGTGACATATTTTTGTGCTTTTGGTTAGTGAATAAAAGTGGGAAAATCAATAATATACAATTCAAGCATGCTTGGTGATCTCAAACCACCTCACAAGAGATCCCACCCCAAAGGCAAAGAGTCAAGATGCTTATGATCCTTGAGGCAATGCAAATGCAATGTAATGATGTCACGAGGGATCTTAGGGTCAAAATTAGGGTCTTACATATGCCCCTATTTAAGGTCATTCTAGCCGGAGAAGTGAAGGTTAAAATGTTCGTCTCGACGAGGTAGAATGGGCTTAAATAATAGCAAAGAGACAAATTTTGGTCCCTAAGAGACCTCATGATGCAAATGTCTGTATGTAAAAGGTAATACTTTGTAGGGATATGTGTCCACAAAGAAGAATAGAAATCCAGAGAAACTGACAATCCATATGAGTAATTCACTCCATGGGACAGAGACTTTAGGACTCTCATGGGGATGAGAAAGGAGATAAATTGCGTCAGCAGGTTACGACTTAGAACTTTGTTAGATACCCAAAAGTGCTAATTTGAGCTATCAAATATGGGTATCTTTCACTCCATTTCCTTGCTAAAGTGTTCGAAACCACCTTTGTTTTAGATGAAATGCAATTCAATGATAAACGATCTTGGTACCTTTGATTTGTGTGTTATTGTGCAGGAAGTAGGCATGAAATAATAGAAAGTGAAGACACAAGAAATTTGGCAAAGGGATCAAATAAAACAAGCATTCATCAGCTTGCTCGCTAGGCGAGGGCTGTGGCGAAGGACTCGCTAGGCGAGCGTCCAGCGAAAAGCTCCAGTATTTTAAAGTGGCAAACATGACCACACTCGCTAGGAGAGCTTCCAGCGAGGTGTGTAGCGAACACGTCCAGACTTGGTGAAAAGCGCAGCCAACACTCACTCGCTAGGCGAGCCTTTAGCGAGCTCCCAGCGAGCATTCCAGTAGCAAAACCTCTCAACCTCGCTGGAGCGAAGGTTGAAGCGTGGCCTTCGCTAGGCGAAGGTTTTGTTCGCTAAGCGAACATGACAGTCTGGCAATGGTTGTTTCTCTGGGCACAGGTGCCTCAGGTGCCTCATTTAGGGGCTCGCTAGGCGAGCCATTCTTCTCGCCTAGCGAGCATGACAGCTCAGTAGCAGCTCTATAAGTAGCAAGGGCTACTTTTTGAGAGCCATACCTTACCTTTCATACTTTTGTACTTTTTGGAGATATTTTACAGCATTGTTCTAAGGATCTTTTGTGACCTAGAAACCATTTTTCTTCATCTCTTAACCATCTTTCACAAAAAGAAGGTGGATTCCCATCCAATCTCGATTATTCGACTCGGATGTTGATCAACCTTCTTCCGAAACTTGTTGACCAAGCTACCATGAAAATGAGTAGCTAAGTCCTTCATTTTGTCAAGGTTAGATGTAGATGATCATTAGCTTTGTGTGTAAATGTAAGGATCTTCATTTGTAAACTCTTTAATGGTGAATATATGGTGAAAACTTTGTTCTTATTGAAAACTCTTTGTGTTGGTTTATGATCGAGAGATGTTTACCAACTCTTAACCTAGGTTTTCATCCAATCTTGTTTGTTAGCTAGAGATAGTAATGAATGATTTTGTTCACCATAAGGTTGAACCAAAAAGTTGTCATTTTGATAGATTGTGTTAGAGATAAACAATGGATCAAAATGGGAAAACTCACAATGTGTGTTAGAGATAAACACATTGGGAGGACTTTGTGAAATGGTTTATCATCTAAAGGAGTTTATAAGTTTTGTTGATCTAACATATACATGCAAAGTGATCGTCGAACCCTAACTTTGGCAATATTTCTCAAATATTCAAACCAAAACTTTTACCGCATTTTATTACACTTTTATGCAGGATACCGTGACAAATACCAAAACCCCATTGTTACCTTAAGCTAAGAATTAAAACAACTGTCGAAAGGCGGTGATATCTCACAATCCCTGTGGATACGATAACAAAAACCCGACACTTAAAATTACATTCAACAAAATGGCGCCGTTGCCGGGGAGAACCCTGTGGATACGAACTTCTTTTTGATCCTGAGATCGAGAGAACCGCAAGGAGGCTTAATAGCAAAACGAGACGAAGGAGGCAACAAGCGAGACATCGACAAGAACAAGGAGAAAGTTCTTCTACCACAAATCCACCACCATTCATACCTAACATGGAGCCACCACCACCACCGCCTATTTCTACTCCATGCATAAACAGTCCAAGAAACACTGCTCAGTTTGCCAACCACACGGGAAGGCAAGCTGTGATGAAAACGGGAACTCTCAATTTATTATATGGAAGTCCATTCACGGGAATGGACCATGAAGATCCCTTTGCTTTCCTCACAAAATTTTATGAGATAGCATTGGCGGCCGGAGTGGATCAGGCTCAGGAGCTACCGTTATTCAGAAGATTATTTCCCCGCGCTTTGCTCGGCAAAGCAAAAGATTGGTACTTAGATCAAACACCAGCCGTCATGACAGACTGGAACGTGTTAGAAGAGAAGTTCATCGAAAGATTCTTCTCCCATAACCGGTTCATGGAATCCAAGACGGCCATCTCAGTGTTTGCACAAGGAATCAATGAATCTTTAAATGAAGCGTGGGAAAGATTCAAATCCATGCTTCGGAAATGTAAAGGGCATGGATTTGATGAATTGACTCAAATCCATATTATCAAAAATGGACTTCAACCAAATTGCAAGACGTTGTTGGATGCTACCTCGGGTGGCTCTTTATTGTCTAAAAGTGCCGAAGAAGCTACAAATATCATAAATCGAATGGCTCTAAATGATCTTCAGAGTCAAAGTAGAGGCAACTCTTTGAAGAAGCCGGGAGTGTTTGAACTTGGGACGAACGATGTCATCCTTGCCCAAAACAAGCTCATCTCACAACAAGTGGAACTCTTAACGCAGCAAATAAAAGAGTTAAGAGAACCTGCCAAAGCTAAACAAATAGCTTGTTGTGAGCTTTGCAAAGGTGAGCATGACACCGGATTCTGTCCACCTCCGGGGTTCGAAGACGTAAACTACATGGCAAACCAAAGGGACTACCAACCGAGACAACAACAACAACAACAACAACCTTATCAACCACACCCTCAAAATCAACAACAACATTTCCAAGGGAACCAAGGGTTCCAACCTAGGAGTAACTATTATCATAACCAAGGTTATGGAGGTGGTTCTTCTAGCCGTCAAAACCCTCCCCAAAATCCTTATCAACCTCAACAATCGTCGGTCGTAACTTTTAAGTTGGAAGAGACATTGACACAATTCATGCAAATGTCAATGGCTAACCAAAAGAGCAATGATGCGGCCATAAAAAATACGAGTGATGAAGTAATGGGGGAGGAAGTGAAAAAGCCTAGATGGAGGAGTTCTAGAGTTGCAAAGGGAAAGGAGGTAGTGAGCACTACTCCAATCCAAAACCTTCCTTATCCTCATGCCCCGTCCAAAAGGGAGAATGAACGGCATTACGCCCGGTTCATGGATATTTTTAAACAACTACAAATCAACATTCTGTTTGCCGAAGCCTTGGAGCAAATGCCCAAGTATGCCAAGTTCATGAAAGACATACTTACAAAAAAGCGGAGGTATACGGAACCGGAGACCATCGTCCTAGATGCGAGCTGTAGTGCCATTATTCAAAGGACGCTTCTGAAAAAAGAGGTTGATCCGGGAAGAGTCACTTTGCCAGTTAAAATTGGTGATATCTATGTCGGGAAAGGACTAATTGACTTGGGGTCAAGCATTAATCTTATTTCTTTGTCTATTATAAAGAGGCTTGGCAACATTGAAATTAAGTCCATCCGAATGACGTTGCAATTAGCAGATAAGTCGACTACCCATCCTCATGGCGTAGCCCAAGATGTTTTGGTTAAAGTCGACAAATTCTTTTTCCCGGTCGATTTTATTGTTATTGATATGGAAGAAGATGATGATGCTCCGCTCATCTTGGGCCGACCGTTCATGAAAACCGCGCGAATGATGATAGACGTTGATGACTGTTTGATGAAGGTGAGAGTCCAAAATGAGGAAGTTACATTCGATCTATTCGAAGCAATGAAGCATTCAAAAGATAGAAATGATAGCTTTCACATCGATGTGATCGAAGAAGCAGTTTTGGAGGTTTCTAAGCATATTCATGAGATATCTCCTATGGAGTTAGCTCTTGACGACTCATTGGAGGTTTTCACCGTTGAAGAAGAGCAAGATATTGAGGAATGCTTAAAGGAACTTGATAGTTTAGACGAACTACAACCGTGGGAAGTTGAGGAAGAAGACTTGAAGAAGGAGGTTACTGACGAAAAAGCGCCTATTGAATTGAAAATACTACCTTCTACTTTGAAGTATGTATTCCTAGATGAGACCGAAGTAAAGCCGGTCATCATAAGCAACCTTTTGACAAATGATGAAGAAGCCCGCTTGATCCATGTGCTAAAAAAAAATCAAGAAGCCATGGGTTGGACTCTTTCCGATCTAAAAGGAATTAGCCCTTCCTATTGCATGCACAAGATCTTGATGGAAGAGGATTTTAAGCCGGTAGCTCAACCACAACGCCGCTTAAATCCTACCATGAAGGAGGTTGTTCGAAAAGAAGTTGTAAAGCTGTTAGATGCGGGAATGATTTACCCGATCTCGGATAGTCCATGGGTTAGTCTCGTGCATGTGGTTCCGAAGAAAGGTGGAATTACCGTGATCCGGAATGACAAGGATGAATTGATCCCTACTAAAGTTGCAACGGGGTGGCGAATGTGTATTGATTATAGGCGGTTGAATACCGCAACTCGAAAGGATCATTTTCCACTCCCGTTCATGGATCAAATGCTCGAAAGACTCTCGGGCCAACAATACTATTGTTTCTTGGATGGCTATTCCGGGTATAACCAAATTGCGGTTGACCCGGCCGATCATGAAAAGACGGCTTTCACATGTCCGTTTGGAGTGTTCGCGTACCGAAAAATGCCCTTTGGGTTGTGCAATGCACCGGCGACTTTCCAACGATGTGTGCAAGCCATTTTTGCCGATCTTATTGAGAAAACAATGGAAGTCTTCATGGATGACTTCTCGGTATTTGGTGGATCCTTTAGTCTATGCTTGGCAAACTTGAAAACTGTGCTTGAAAGATATGTGAAGACCAATCTGGTGCTTAATTGGGAGAAGTGTCACTTCATGGTGACCGAGGGGATCATGCTTGGCCATAAAGTCTCTTCAAGAGGGCTTGAAGTTGATCGAGCTAAGGTTGAAGTGATTGAAAAGTTACCTCCTCCGGTGAATGTGAAGGGAATCCGAAGCTTTTTGGGGCACGCCGGGTTCTATCGGCGCTTTATCAAGGACTTCTCAAAGGTGGCTAAGCCTTTAAGCAATTTGCTAGCTAAGGACCAGGTATTTCTCTTAACCGATGAATGTTTGCAAGCTTTTGAAACTTTGAAAGAAAAATTGGTTACCGCTCCAATTATAGTCGCTCCAAATTGGAATTTAAATTTTGAGCTAATGTGTGATGCAAGCGACTATGCAATTGGAGCGGTACTTGGCCAAAGAAAAGAGAAAAATTTTCATGCGATACATTACGCAAGTAAACTTCTTAATGAGGCTCAAATTAACTATGCCACAACTGAAAAAGAATTACTTGCGATAGTGTATGCGCTTGAAAAGTTTAGATCTTATCTTATAGGGTCTAAAGTCGTAGTGTATACCGACCACGCGACGATTAAATATTTTCTCACCAAACCGGATTCGAAGCAAAGGCTCATCCGTTGGATCCTCTTGTTGCAAGAATTTGATGTTGAAATCAAAGACAAGAAAGGATCGGAAAATTTGGTGGCGGATCATTTATCCCGCTTGGTGAATGTGGAGGTTACCGCGTCGGAGAAGGAAATCCGGGAAGAATTTCCTGATGAAAAACTGTTCAAAGTTCAAGTTAGGCCGTGGTTTGCAGACTTTGCAAACCACAAGGCTAGTGGTTTTGTGCCTCCCGACCTAACTTCGAACCAAAAAAGGAAGTTTCTTTCGGATGCCAAGTATTACGTATGGGATGACCCGTACTTGTTTAAGTTGGGTAGTGATAACCTTTTAGGGAGATGCGTTACTGGCGATGAAGCGCGGAGCATCCTTTGGCATTGTCACAACTCGCCTTACGGTGGACACTATAATGGGGTGAGAACAGCCACTAAAATCCTTCAGTCGGGATTTTATTGGCCCACTATTTTCAAAGACGCACATACCCATGCGCAAAGTTGTGATAGTTGTCAAAGAAGCGGTGGGATTGGTAAGAGAGACGAGATGCCTCTCTAAAACATCCAAGAGGTCGAAGTATTTGATTGTTGGGGCATCGATTTTGTAGGACCATTCCCACCCTCTTATGGTAACGAGTATATGCTTGTCGCAGTTGATTACGTTTCTAAGTGGGTTGAGGCGATTGCCTCACCTCGGGCGGATGCGAAAACGATGATAAATTTTTTGAAGAAAAACATATTTTCCCGTTTCGGAACCCCCCGAGTGTTGATAAGTGACGGAGGGTCACACTTTTGTAATGCACCATTAGAAAGCATTTTAAAACATTACGGTGTATCACACAGAGTGGCAACTCCGTATCACCCACAGGCTAATGGGCAAGCCGAGGTCTCTAATCGTGAGATTAAGAGAATCCTCGAAAAAACCGTGTCAAATTCGAAAAAAGAGTGGTCACAGAAATTGGATGAAGCGTTATGGGCATACCGTACCGCCTTTAAAGCTCCAATTGGCCTAACTCCTTTTCAATTGGTGTTTGGTAAAACTTGCCATTTGCCGGTTGAATTGGAGCACAAAGCCTTGTGGGCTCTGAAATTTTTAAATTTTGAAAATGATTTGGCCGGTGAGAAAAGGAAGGTGCAATTGCTTGAGTTGGAAGAGATGCGCAATGCCGCATACCACTCAAGCTGGTTGTACAAAGAGAAGGTAAAAAAATACCATGACAAAAAGCTCCGAAAGAAAGAATTTGTGCCCGGACAATTGGTGCTCTTGTTCAATTCCAGGATGAAGTTATTCCCCGGAAAGTTGAAATCAAAATGGTCCGGGCCATTTCGGGTCAAAGAAGTTAAGGAGTACGGAGCTATTGTCATTGAGGACCTGGAAAAGAAGGACAGTTGGACCGTTAATGGCCAACGTTTGAAGGTTTATCTTGGCGGTCATGTGGATCGCGAGAGCTGTGTTATTCCTTTGGATGCTCCTCTGTGAGCATCACACCGTCGAGCTTAGCCGACGTTAAACAAGCGCTTGTTGGGAGGCACCCCAACATTGTAAGTATTTACAGTTTTTCTGTTCTGTTGTAGTGGGATTCCAATTTGTAAAACCTTGCTGAAATATACCTGGAATGTTGTCTTTGAAAAGGCAAATGCTGTCATGCTCGCTTGATGCTCGCTAGGCGAAGCAGTAGCGAGCAGATTCGCTAGCTGCTCGCTAGGCGAAGCAGCAGCGAGCGCTGCGTGACAACACTAATTAAATCTCAGCAAGCCATGCATTTTGGGCCCAAACAAAATTTATTTTTAACAACTCTGCTCTCACGAACACTCAAGCACTCTATCACTTTTTCATCTCACTCAAACTTTAAACCCTAACATTGCATCCCTAACCTCTTGTGCATTTCAATTCAACAGATCTAAAATCAGGTTTGCCTCTTCTTCATTACTTTCTGTTTCTTTCTGTTTCCAAAATTGCTTGAAATTTCTGAACATAAGACATTTAGGATGAAGTTGTGGTGTGGGAAACTTTAGGTTTTGCATGTGGGGAACTTTAGGTTTTGAATGTGGGAATTTTAGGTTTTGCATGTGGATTTGTAATTACGGATAACATAGAACGATTCTTTTCTTGATAGATCCTTTTGTTCTGAAATTGACACCATGAGAGACTTGGGTTTTAGGAAAATTTCACTGAAAATACTGCAGAACCCAAAAACCCGTAAGGTTCGCTAGCAACTCGCTAGGCGAACCAGAAGCGAGAATTTGCTGCCACTTCGCTAGGCAAAGCAGCAGCGAGCATGGCAGTAGTTTGAATTATGTGTTGCTTTCTAATCTGTTTGTGTGTTGTGTTGCTTCCTCTTTATGTTTTGCAGATGGAATCCAGATCCGGAGCTTCAAAGAAGAGAAAGGGAGGGAACACTTCTCGTCCCGTAACAATACAATTTGACACCGACAAGTTTGTCGGCCCGAAGCAAGCCGCAAGATACGTTGCTTTGGAGAAGCGAAAAATTCTACCGGAGAAGAGATTCATCATCAACCCTGAAGGCACGAACCGAACATTCGCCGGGTTGATTGACACGAAGAAGTGGGATCGGTTAATTAACCCCCTGGAGCATTATGATATTGCAACGGTGCGTGAGTTCTATGCGAACACACTTCCAGATGATGACGAGCCATTTACATGGACATCTAGAGTGGCCGGTCATCCTGTTGCTTTTGATCGGGATGCTATTAACCGCGTCCTTGGTGAACCGATCCAACTGGGAGCCGAGGAGAGAGACACCTACCACACAGAATTAAGGCTTCACCGGGATACGAATGCAATTTCTGCTGCCCTGCTTTTGAGAGGGAAATCAGTTGAGCTGAACCCATCTGGGGTTCCCATGAGATACCATAGGGAGGACATGACTCCCTTGGCTCAACTGATCCTGTTGTTGGTTCTTACTAACATCAAACCTAAGTCCCACACTTCTACCGTGCCGATCCCAGTGGCACACTTGGTACACTGTATCCTCACTAACGTCCAGATCGATGTGGCGAGGATTATTGCTTTGGAATTAAAGTCCGTGATTGAAAGCGGGCTGAAGGCGGGGGCACGAGTGAATTGTCCCCTGGCTTTTCCTTACCTAATCATGAGTTTGTGCATGCAAGCGAGGGTGAGACTACCCTCTAGGGGTCAGGTAAGGATCCCGCCACCCATTGATGACCGTTATGTGGCCAAGTATTGCAGGGCGAAGAATGTTAGAGGTAGTTCAGCTGCTGAGGGTACCCGGGCTTTTGATGGTCCTGGTATTTCTACTCTCGGACCCGATCCTTACCTGCAGGCTGTCTGCAGTTACAACTGGGACTGGATGGCGGCAACTCAGCGTGCCATGCTCGATATACGCGATTCTATGCAGCGGTTACAGCTGCAGGGAAGTGACCCCACCGGTGATCACTCATTGATAACGCGTGAGCAGTTTCTGCTTAACGCTAACTGGCCTGCGGACAGGCCTGTGTTTGGAGAGGGGGTGGGTGCTGGTGCGTCTTCTGGTGCTGCTGATGGTGATGATGATGATGATGAGGCTACCAATTCTGAAGCCGGTAGTGAGGAGGGTTCTGAGTCCTTGGAGGGCTAAGTTATTTTATTTTTCATGTTATGTTTTATTTCTATTGTATTTTCAGAATTATGTAGTTTGATCTTGGCTATGTACTTTTGGGGTGTTTTGGCCCCCATGAACAATTTTAAATTTTGAAGTTAATGTTATTATTTATGTTTTAAATTTTGTTTGTTTTAATAAATTTTTGGTTGGTTAAGTGGCAAACCTTCTAGATTGGTTGCTCCTCAAAGAAGTATCCAATGAAGGTGCATCCGAGCTTGGATGGCAATGATAAAAATAAACAAGTGAACAAGGCTAAGGTACATGGTTACCTCCGGCTAGAATTTTAGAATGCACTAAGAACTTTACTCTTTTTTATAATTGAGTATTGTCTTTTTGCAACATAATTGAATGAATGTTTCATCTAGGACTTAAAACCACAAATTGTGAGGAAACCTCCATTTTACACTTAAATGCTGGATTCTAATAAGCTTTGTTGATTCATTTGATTCATGCTTTGTCTTTTATTATTGTGAATATGTGGAAGCAATTAGAAATGATCAAGGCACTTGTTTTCTATCGAGCACAACCAGTTCCAAATACAACTTACCTGTGAGCAGAGAGAGTATTCGTTAACCCCTTTGAGCTTAAATAGATGAATCTTAGCTTGAAATAAAGCGAGATTTCAAAAATCTTTTTCTTGAAACCCGAAATTTTTTGATAATTATTCTTTTGCCGTAAAAAGTCAAGAGCATTCACTTAGGGTGAGTAAGAAATAAGTTGGGGAGAACAAAAATGAGAATCGGTAAGTGCCACAACTCTTGAAAAACCGAGCAAGCATAAAAAAATTATATATATATATTAAATATAAAAAAAAGAGAAACATCTGTTTTGTAAATATGATGTGAAAGAAAAAAAAAATAGAGAAAATAAAAATGAATGCTTGCTTGGAAGAAAAATAGTGAAAAACAAAAATTGAGTTGTGAAATAAGAGTTGTGAAGGTTTCAAATGAGAAATAAATGGAACGAAGTTGAGATGTGTGAATAATGTACAGTGAATGTCTCTTTTGCATCGGCAATCTCGTTTTCAATGGCCTTAGAAATGACCCTTGTTTGTTAACCTAACCAAGCTTCAACCGAAAAGCCCTTAGTGATCTTCGTGCTTCCACATTACCATTTATAATTGTTAGACATTGTATGAATCGAATTGATTTCTTCATTGTTTGTTAGAGAGTGAGATTATTCCCGCGGTTGCAAACGCGTTATTTCTTCAATCCTTATTCGAAGAGGAGAGATAGGGTGATTCATTCAAGATAATATTGTTGTAGATAGATACATATTTCGCATTGCTACTAAGTCTTAGTTCTTGTGTATTATTTTATTCGAACCGTTGGAAATTTGTATCTGCTAATTCGCTTGTGTTTGAGCCGTTTTATCCAACTTCGGAGAAACCTTTTTCTTAAAGCAAATCCTCTTGTCCTTCAAGAGGCATACTTTGCTTGAGGACAAGCAAGAATCTAGTTGGGGAGAGTTGTTAGATACCCAAAAGTGCTAATTTGAGCTATCAAATATGGGTATCTTTCACTCCATTTCCTTGCTAAAGTGTTCGAAACCACCTTTGTTTTAGATGAAATGCAATTCAATGATAAACGATCTTGGTACCTTCGATTTGTGTGTTATTGTGCAGGAAGTAGGCATGAAATAATAGAAAGTGAAGACACAAAAAATTTGGCAAAGGGATCAAATAAAACAAGCATTCATCAGCTTGCTCGCTAGGCGAGGGCTGTGGCGAAGGACTCGCTAGGCGAGCGTCCAGCGAGAGCCCAACGAAAAGCTCCAGTATTTTAAAGTGGCAAACATGACCACACTCGCTAGGCGAGCTTCCAGCGAGGTGTGTAGCGAACACGTCCAGACTTGGTGAAAAGCGCAACCAGCACTCACTCGCTAGGCGAGCCTTTAGCGAGCTCCAGCGAGCATTCCAGTAGCAAAACCTCTCAACCTCGCTGGAGCGAAGGTTGAAGCGTGGCCTTCGCTAGGCGAAGGTTTTGTTCGCTAAGCGAACATGACAGTCTGGCAATGGTTGTTTCTCTGGGCACAGGTGCCTCAGGTGCCTCATTTAGGGGCTCGCTAGGCGAGCCATTCTTCTCGCCTAGCGAGCATGACAGCTCAGTAGCAGCTCTATAAGTAGCAAGGGCTACTTTTTGAGAGCCATACCTTACCTTTCATACTTTTGTACTTTTTGGAGATATTTTACAGCATTGTTCTAAGGATCTTTTGTGACCTAGAAACCATTTTTCTTCATCTCTTAACCATCTTTCACAAAAAGAAGGTGGATTCCCATCCAATCTCGATTATTCGACTCGGATGTTGATCAACCTTCTTCCGAAACTTGTTGACCAAGCTACCATGAAAATGAGTAGCTAAGTCCTTCATTTTGTCAAGGTTAGATGTAGATGATCATTAGCTTTGTGTGTAAATGTAAGGATCTTCATTTGTAAACTCTTTAATGGTGAATATATGGTGAAAACTTTGTTCTTATTGAAAACTCTTTGTGTTGGTTTATGATCGAGAGATGTTTACCAACTCTTAACCTAGGTTTTCATCCAATCTTGTTTGTTAGCTAGAGATAGTAATGAATGATTTTGTTCACCATAAGGTTGAACCAAAAAGTTATCATTTTGATAGATTGTGTTAGAAATAAACAATGGATCAAAATGGGAAAACTCACAATGTGTGTTAGAGATAAACACATTGGGAGGACTTTGTGAAATGGTTTATCATCTAAAGGAGTTTATAAGTTTTGTTGATCTAACATATACATGCAAAGTGATCGTCGAACCCTAACTTTGGCAATATTTCTCAAATATTCAAACCAAAACTTTTACCGCATTTTATTACACTTTTATGCAGGATACCGTGACAAATACCAAAACCCCATTGTTACCTTAAGCTAAGAATTAAAACAACTGTCGAAAGGCGGTGATATCTCACAATCCCTGTGGATACGATAACAAAAACCCGACACTTAAAATTACATTCAACAAACTTGCGGAGACACGAGAGGGATTCCATGAAAATAAATCCATGGAGGGACTCGAACTGACTCACCGAGGCATGTATTGGGGAATACGCCAATACAGCAAAACTATCCACAGAGGATACTTCGGATGAAAATACGGACTCAGATGGGGAACATCCACCAAGGGACTTCGCTGGGAAATATCCAGACAAAACTCATCTGAGGAAACAACAGGACGAGGTATTACCGGTTACTGGGTGTAGCACCTCAAATTTGCACCTATCATTATGCATACATTTTCATATTAGGCCATAACATGTCATGGTTCATTACATAGCATTGCATTGTTCCCAGTTGCCTCAAGAGCAAGCAATCAAGAACCAGGTCAAACTAATCTCCTGATCAGTCAACCAAGCAAGCAAAGGAATTTCTCATTGAATCAAGGCCTTGAGGTTTGTCCAACAAGTTCACATGGCTTGGAGGTCTATTTGAAGTGTTCAAGTCAAGGGTTGAAGGCTCAGAGGTCAGCAGTTCACACACAGACAGTCAAAAGTCAAAGAAAAGTCAACTGTCAGTCAAAGCAGTGGATGGTGGTCATTCTTGTGGAATTTGGGCACCATGGTCAATAATCAAGGGTTCATACAACTTGGGACATCACTTGAAGTCAAATTCTCAAGGAATTAGGGTTTGGAAGTCATCAGTCAATGCACAATCGGACAGAAACCCTAAAAGTCAACTGTTGGTCAACTGTCCATTTAATCAGGGATTTGATGATTGGAATTGGTTTGTGAGAGTTCATTCATGTCCAAATAGTCATCATATATCATGCCAAACACCATCATGGAAGAATTTGAAGCCAGATCAAAATTTCCAAAAGTAGAAACTGGGCCTGTAACTGAAACTTACCATAAATGGAAAGTCTTGATCCTCAAACCTACATTTTGATACAAGCCTCAAATGAATTTTTGCCCAACATGAAAGTTGAAGATCTTGTTCTCCCATTTCCAAAAAGTCCTAGAACTCTCAATTCCCATGTGTGGTTGGCAAGTTATGATCGAATCGATTTCAGAAAATCTTGAACTTCAGAAGGCCATATCTCCCAAACCGTTTGGCCAATTTTGGTGGGGTTTTTTCCTACAAGTCACATTTGATCCCCTCTTTCCAAAAATATAAATTTCATGAGCCAAAACTTCACCAATCAAAATGGCATATTTTGACCTTTTTCATTTAAATGTAAGTTTGACCAAGAGTTGACTTTTTGATTTAAACATTTTTCCAACATTTGGCCAATTGGGACAGCTCATAAATATCATTTTAAGTGTGTTTGCAAGCTCAAATTATGCAGCACATGTGAATCATTGCTTAGTTGCTTGGAATTTGCAAAAAAAAGGACACTTTCATCATGCTAAACCATGCTACTTCATACCATGCCTTGTACCTCAAAAGGACAGCAGCATTATGCATCATTTGCTGTCATTTGAAGCCTCATTTGCAGCCTAAAAAACCAGCAAAACAAAGGCCATGCTTGCTTGCTTGATTTTGGAGAAAAAAGTACAATTTGCAACCATACCTATCCATACTATCCATGAGCCATGCTTTGTATCTCTTAGCAAAAGATTTTATATCATTTTTTTTCTGTCAATTGAGGACTAGAAGCAACCATACACAACAGAACTTCACTCATGCAAAAAACTCATTCTTGGCCATTTCTCAAAATCTGTCAAAAACTTCCAAAGGACTAAGCCTTGCCTTGCCAAAAACAACATCCATACAACCTTTTGAACCTATTTTCATCACCATTCTTCATCTGTAAGAGGATTTTGGGGACTGTTTTTGTAAAGCATCATCAATGGCAAAGTTTGGTTAAAGCTATTTCAAGCTGTTTCAAGCCCAAGCATCTTCACCATTCATCATTTAGAGCATAAGTCTACATCTGTTTGAGCTCATAACATCAAAACAACAACTGTTTCACTCATTTCTTCAAAATCAAGTAAGATATCAAATCTCTCTATTTCTAAAATCATGAACTACATCTTGTAGATCTTTTTTCCATGAGCTTACTGTGCTTTGAATCGAAGGAAACGGTTGAGAATCGAGAAAGAAATTTGAAATCCAAATTTGATGTTCATTTACATTTTCACTTGATTTGTCCATTTTAGCATGATTTGGGATTAATGGAGTTTGGTTTAGGTTTGAGCATGTTTAGATGCACATATTGGTGTTTTTATTTTTTAATTTCGAAGCAAAAAAATTTTTGACTTGGGTTTGTAATTGTTGAAGCTGCTACTGTAAGTGTTCTGCAATATATTTTTGCTACTGTAAGTGTTCTGCAATAAATGTTTTTCTGCAACATGTTACTGTAGCATTAATAAGTGCCTTGCCTTGTTTCCAAATAAATACCAAAAGGCCTGGGGCGAGGGGGATTCGAACCCCAGACCTTTGCTTCAAATACCAAGTGTTTTACCACTGGGGCGCAATGCCAATTCATTAATTAAACGCCTTCTACAAAATATATGTTAAAAAAGGGCGCTGACTTTGCAAATTTAATGAAACGCTGGGTTTCATACTCAGCATGGGGGGCGTTTTGGTCATTTACCACAGCGCCTATTATTTAATCCACTTTAATTCATTTAGTCTCAATTTTTATTTCATTTGCCATGCCTAACTTACAAAAATCATAACTTGTGCATTTTTAATCCAAATTTAATGGGATTTTTTGTGTTGTGTTCATCATGATCTCTACTTTTTTATCATTATTTTTCCAGAATTTTTTGATGGATGGTTTTTAAATGGGGCTAGGGTTTGTGACATGTGACCAATCCTTGTACATTTTGCCAAAACATTTGTGAAATGATGAGAATGTATCCAATGGCTCCCAAATTTTTTGTGCTTAAACTAGACACATTCACGGTGATTTTGGTATAAAGTTTGTGAATTTATCATTTGTGGTTTGTGAGATATGATTTTTTGAATTAGGGTGTGACAATTTGTGTCACACCATTGATGTCCAACTTCATGATTTTCATTGACATGCTTCCTTACATCCAAATGACCCCAAATTTTGCATGAACCTACTCTTGTATGTCTAGATTACATGTGAATTTTCTTGGATTTATTTGAACTATTTTCCATTTGTTTGAGTTTTTTCCTCCCTGCCTAGTCAAATGTTGACTTTGTGTGACACATGTTCCCATTTCATTTGTGAAATTCTCATACTTTATTAGATGGACATGAAATTTTGCATGAGATAACTAGACATCCTCATCTTTGCCATGGCTTTAGTCCCATTCATTTATCATACACCATTCTTGACTTATGATTTTTCTAAGTTGATGCATGTTTGGTTGACTTCTTTGAGCATGTTCAAATTGGCTTTGACTTTCTGATTTTCATTGACTGCCTTCCACTTGTCCAAATGGGATGAAATTTGACATGCTTACCATGCTATGTGTTAGGTTTGATCATGATTTATTTGGTGATTTTTGGAAAATGTTTAGATTGCTTTTTATGCAAGTCTTGCTGTTGACTTCTATGAGCTCCTGTTTGCCATGTTTTGACCCAAATGGTTCATGAAATGATGATAGTGATTGATATGAATGTGAACCCAATTGGTTTTGTTTCCTAATTGTTTGAACATGATTTTGGATACTTAACCCTTGCTGTTTTGACTTTCTCATTCACTCTTGACCCTAGGCTTGCCCTAGTGGTCCTGCTACTCACCTTTGAGTTTGTGATTTCAGGTTGACCATCAAATGGCCATTGAGACCAATTCTTTTGACTGAGCTTGCTTGAATATTGTGTCTAACCTCTTTGTTTTGTAGGTGGCTTGGCTCACATGCCTTAAGCCTTGTGCCTTGCACATCCATGTGCCTCTAATGGACTGTGGGTGTCTGTTTCTGTCTGTCTTGTTTGAAGTTGCATACTAACATCTGCTTGACTGTTTCAGGTGCTTTAGTTGCTTAGTTCCTTGTGAACTTTTTGCTTTGCTTTGCTTGTATAAGCAATTTGCATTGAGGTATGTCTCTTTTACTTCATGTAGTCTGGAAGACCTGGCCTGTTACTTGGCCAGGCAACTGTCTGAAGTCCTCCTTAAGAGGCAATGTTTGTGATTGTTTACTTTTGTCCTTGCATAGAGTCAAAGTCCTCCTAAGTGAAGAGGCAATTGGTGGAAGGTAGGGATATGCAATCTATCCCCCACTATTCAGTGTGTCATCTGCCTTGCTCACACCACTGTGTTGATGCATTGCAGATACAAACCCAAGATCTTGTACAATTGTACAGTTGAGTCAGTTTTAATGTGTAGAAGGGTTCCCACTTTCTGAACCCACACATTCTTGTCTTGAGCTCTCCCAGGCCAGGGATAAGAGCTGTGAGGTCTCATCCTCACTTCATCCTTTCATCTGATTCACCTTAGCCCCTCAATGGCAAGGTTAAGAGCAACATTCACCCAGTTCCAGAGGTTTGTTTGTTGAGGTTGATATGACCCCTTGACTAAAACCTAACCCTTGTTTGAGCCACTTGTTTGTGTATAGCGTGTGCTATCTGTGCAAGTTAGGATTAGTTTAGACTTGCTTCCTGTGCAAGTTAGGTTTTGCTTGGCTTGCTTCCTGTGCAAGTTAAGTGTGTGTGGCTTGCTTCCTGTGTGAGCCATACTTAGGATAGGTTGGCCCTTGTGCCATTTAGCTAGAAACCATAACTTAGGGTTGATTTGCATGATAACATCTAGGCTCGAGTCGTAGTCTCCCTAGTTGTGTCTCCCTCTGTTATCTGGTTAGGCTAGATCCTTATCCCTGCGTAGGGGAACTACATCGCCCTGATCTTCATACCAGATGAAGTATGTAGGCAGGAGATTGAGCTGATCTCTCCGGGCGCCCTTTTCTTTTCTTTTGTGTGTGTTGTTTGACCGTTGCTAGGCTCGAGTGCCTGACTCCTTAGCATTTGCTGTCTGTCTGTTTGAATGCGTGCTTGACAGTTATAGGCTGAGTCCCTGACTCCCTATCAACCTGTTGTGTTGTTGTGTGCTTGGAAGCCGATGTAAGTCCATCGAGTGGCATTTGGGTTCCAGTGTGTGTGTGTTTTGGTTCGGATGCTGATATAAGTCCAGTGATTGGCAGTCGGGCTCCACGTTTGCCTGTGTCTTGTTTTGTTTGTGTGCGTGTCAGCCGAGCTACGAATGCTCTGATTCTTCTCTCGTCCGAGAAGATACGTATGCATAGGATGCGACATCCTAGCGAGCATGTGTCGTCTTCCCAGTCCGAACTACTTCGACTCTGATGTCTATACCTGATAGACTAAGTAGGCCCAGGATACGATATCCTGCCGAGTCCAGTTTCAGTCAGTCTCTTTCGTTTCTTTCAGCCAGTGTGTGTGAATATTTGAGCAGTGTTTAGCAACCAATTTCCTTTCTAGTGTGCGTGGATCCCGTAGAGTACTACGGATGCGTAGGGGTGCTAATACCTTCCCTTCGCATAACCGACTCCCGAACCCATACTCTTTGGTCGCGAGACCATGTTCTTTTCCAGGTTTACTCTGAGCGTTTCCTTTCCCTCTTCTGGGATAAATAACGCACGGTGGCGGCTCTGTTGTTCTTTCTTTTCCCGCCGGTTTTTCGCGCGATGCGACAGCTGGCGACTCTGCTGGGGACATAGAGAAGTTGACCTGTGCTGGTCCATCTTCCCTGAGCGAGTCTCTCCTAGCGCTCTCTAGGTTAGGGTTTTGGTTGCTTTGTGCTGTGTTTATTTATTGCATTCATTATTCACGGTTTGCATTCATTGTCTATTGTTTGCATTTATGTTTGCACTAATGTTTGCATTTATTCATCCGTTCACCTGGCTGGTTGTTTGTTTCTCTCTGTGTGGGGGGAAGAGTCAGTTGAGGTAAAAGGTCCAATACCCAGACCATGAGTGCAATCTAGGATACCTAGGAATAGAGTGATTCATGGGAAGCGGGTGGTATGGCGCCACTTAGCGGAACATTGATATCACGAGCAGTTCAGACCCTGGTGGGATGCTGTCGTTACATACTTCGGGTGTGTATATGACAGTATTCTGCGAAAGGTTATTTATGCTGCGTTTCTCTCAAGCTTTACCCTGGCCTAGACTACACCCGTGAGTGGGGAAGGGTTATTCATTACAGGTACCGTTGGTGACTCGGTTCTGTTGGTGACTTGGTTCTGATGGTGACTTTGTGTTCAGACAGTGTTCAGTTAACCTTAAGTGGGATTTATGTTCAAATTTTGACTGAAGCTTCGACCTAGTGATCAGAGATTGCACAACCAGCCAGCCGTGTCTGCATAATGTGCATCATAGCATATTTATTTTTCAAAAGAAACGCATTGAAAAAAATATATATAAAAAAAAAAATCAAAAGAAAAAAAAGAAAAAAAACTAATCCCTGCATGCATATCATTTCTCAGGTACATTCCGGAGCTTGTTCACTGATAGAGATGGCAACAGTCCCAGAGCCAAAGCGAAAGACCTGTTCCTACAGTTTCCACCGTGAGCCGCTGACTTCACTGATTGAGTTGGGTAGCTTTGTGACAGACGACCGATTGAAGAGTTTTGTTGGGCGGTATGGAGACATCTTGACAGTATTGAAGACGGTAGTAGATCCAGTGCCTCTGCAGACGCTACTACAGTTTTATGATCCAGAGCTCAGATGCTTCACTTTCCAGGATTACCAGTTAGCACCGACTCTCGAGGAGTATTCTATCATGTTGAGTATCCCAGTTCAGCACCAGACTCCCTTCTTAGACGTCCCAAAGGAGGTTGACTTTAGATTGATTGCCAGAGCTCTCCACTTGGGTATCAAGGAAGTCAGTGATAGTTGGAAGTCCAGTGGGGATGTTGTAGGATTGCCTTTGAAATTTCTGTTGAGGGTAGCTAGAGAAGAAGCAGAGAAGGGGAGTTGGGAAGCCTTTCATGCTCAGTTGGCCGTCATGATATATGGGATCGTCTTGTTTCCGAGTATGCCCAATTTTGTTGACTATGCTGCAGTCAGTATTTTCATTGGAAGAAATCCAGTTCCTACTCTATTAGCTGACACTTACTATGCTATTCACAGTAGGCATGGTAAGGGTGGGGCCATCAGGTGCTGTCTACCTCTCCTATTCAAATGGTTCATGTCTCTTCTGCCAGCCAGTGGACCATTTGTGGATACCCAGAGCACCCTGAAGTGGACTCAGAGGGTTATGTCTCTTACCTCCTATGATATCAGGTGGCAATCGTACCGGGTGGATGTACGTAACGTCATTATGAGCTGTGGAGGATTCCGTAATGTGCCACTCGTAGGGACCAGAGGTTGCATCAATTACAACCCGGTCCTTTCTCTTCGCCAGTTGGGGTTTGTGATGAGGGGAAGACCACTTGAAGCTGAGATAGCTGAGAGCGTGTATTTTGAGAAGCAGAGTGACCCTGTCAGGTTGGGGGAGATCGGAAGAGCTTGGAAGTCTATTGGTGTGAAGGATGGATCCGTCTTAGGGAAGAAGTTTGCCATAGCCATGCCCGATTACACTGATTGGGTCAAGAAGAGAGTAGAAACTTTGTTGTTACCCTACGATAGGATGGAGCCGTTGCAGGAGCAACCACCTTTGGTTCTTGCTGATAGTGTGCCTGCTGAGCACTATAAGCAAGCCCTGATGGAGAATCGTCGTTTGAGAGAGAAGGAGCAAGACACCCATATGGAGCTGTACAAAGCCAAAGCTGATAAGCTGCACTTGGCCCATCAACTCAGGGAAGTGCAAGGAGAAGATGCTAGCAGACTGAGAAGCAAGAAGAGATCCTACGAGGAGGTGGAGAGTATGTTAGATGCAGAACACCGGGAGCGCTTGAGGCTGCAGAGGGTTGAGGCCAGTTATCAGAAGAAGATCAGAGACTTGGAGAAGCAACTTAGAGATAAAGACATCCAGTTGAAGAAGGAAGTAGACTTGAGACAGGCATCAGAGAACCATCTTGGAGGAGAAGTCTTAGAGCTTAGAAGACAGTTGAAGGAGAAGATTACCCCTCTACCAGAATGCTCAGAATGCTCACTGTTGATAGACCAGTGCCATTACCTGAAGACCCTCATTCCAGAAGACCGTCTGTCTTAATTCGTATCTCTGATTGTATTTTGTTGAGAATCACCTCCAGGCTTGTTGGATGGGATTCGTTTGCGTGTAGGCCATCTCTTGGATCTTTTGTTAAGAATCACCTCCAGGCTTGTTGGATGGGATTCTTTTTCTTTGTACGTTGTTTATTCAGATATTCTGTTGACATTGGTTGTATGCCTTTTTACCCTTATGTATGTATAAGGATGTCAGCATTTCCTTGTATCTGTTTTGTTCTCTTGTTGCTGCAGGTTGCCATCTTTTCAGAATGGGTCAGGCTCTTTGAATGCCTGAGAAATGAGCATATCATGTGCATCATACGCATCATTAGCATCATACTCATATCATTTTGCATAACAGGTGTTCTTGATCGTGACTTCTCACTCTTGGTTCCTGTTCAGGCAGGATAGCTGATCAACGTCCGCACCGCTACTCAACAAGACTGAATCAACAGAGAAGTATGGATCAATTTCAAGCTGAGTTAGCTGAGATGAAGGCAAGCATGGCCCAGTTTATGAATATGATGCAAGGGGTTGCGCAAGGTCAAGAAGAACTTCGAGCTATGGTTCAGAGACAAGAGGCTGCAAATCCACCGATCAACCATGCTCCGCCAGAGGGAGGCCCAGTCGATGATAACAATATTGCTGCTGCTGTACCCGTCAACAACTATGCTGTAGGTGATGAGTTAGGGGGTATTCGAATCAACGGTCAACCTATTGTTCCAGATGCCGCTAATGCCAGAGTAGTCCGTGCTCCGGCCCGCAATCCTGTTCCGATTGTTGACAGACAAGAGGATTTGTTCTCTCTGCTCAGTGAAGACGAAGACGTTCTGGGAAGGGTTAATGAGAGAGACCGCAAAGTTGAAGCTCTTGCTGAGAAGATCCGTGCTATGGAAAGTCAGAATTCTCTCGGTTTTGATGTTACTAATATGGGGTTGGTTGAAGGTTTGAGAATCCCTCACAAGTTCAAAGCACCGTCCTTCGACAAATACAACGGTACCTCTTGCCCTCGCACCCATGTGCAGGCTTACTACAGAAAATCTCTGCGTATACCGATGATGAAAAGATGTGGATGTATTTTTTCCAAGATAGTCTATCTGGGGCTTCTTTGGACTGGTACATGGAATTGAAGAGAGATTCTATCCGCTGTTGGAGGGATCTGGGTGAGGCCTTTTTGAGGCAATACAAACACAACATGGACATGGCACCGAGCCGGACTCAGCTGCAGAGTCTTTGTCAGAAATCCAATGAAAGCTTCAAGGAGTATGCCCAGAGGTGGCGTGAACTGGCTGCTAGAGTTCAACCCCCTATGCTGGAGAGGGAGTTGACAGACATGTTTATTGGTACTCTTCAAGGTGTGTTTATGGACCGGATGGGGAGCTGCCCGTTCGGTAGTTTTTCTGATGTTGTCATTTGTGGAGAAAGGACTGAGAGTCTAATCAAAGCTGGTAGGATCCATGATGCTGGTTCCTCGTCTTCATTAAAGAAACCCTTCTCTGGGGCACCTCGCCGTAGAGAAGGAGAGACCAATGCTGTACAACACAGGGGGAGTGTGTACAGAACAAATGCTAACAGAGATCAATATCGTCCAGTAGCTGCAGTGACTATTCCGGCACCTCAACCTCGTCAACAACAACAACCAAGAGTTCAACAACCGCAACAACAACAACAACAGCAACGTCCTTATCAGCCCAGACAGAAATTGCAGGCTGATAGAAGATTTGATCCTCTGCCCATGTCTTACACAGAGTTATTACCCGAACTACTCAAGTTGGGGATGATTGAGTTGCGTACAATGGCTCCGCCTACAGTGCTGCCTCCTGGCTATGATGCTAATGTTAGATGTGACTTTCATTCTGGGGCACCAGGCCACCATACTGAGAAGTGTCGAGCTCTCCAGCACAAGGTTCAAGATTTGATTGATGCCAAGGCGATCAACTTCGCTCCTGTGCCTAATGTCGTAAACAACCCCATGCCTCAGCATGGTGGGCATAGAGTGAACAATATTGAAGGGAAAGAAGCTGAAGATCTGGTTGTTAATGTTGATGATGTTCAGACTTCTCTGCTAGTTGTGAAGTGCCGTCTGCTGAAGGGGGGTGTCTACCCGGGCTGTGATGAAAATTGTTTGGGCTGTGCAGAATCTGAGAATGGTTGCGACCAGTTGAGGACCGGTATCCAGGGTATGATGGATGAAGGTTGTTTGCAATTCAGTAGGGCTGTAAAAGATCGTGGAACAGCGTCAACTATCACCATTTACTTTAAACCGTCTGAAGAACGTGGACAAAGGATTGTCAGTGCACCTGCAGCAAATGGTACCCCAGTTACCATTCCCGTGCCTGTAACCATCAGTGTGCCAGCTACTATCGTTGCGCCTGGAAGAAGGACTGTTGAGAATAGTAAAGCCGTGCCGTGGAAGTATGATAATGCTCACCGCAGTTACAGAAGGGCTGAAAGTCAGACAAGACCAGTGAATCAAACTCCAGTGACGATTGGCTTACCGAATAGAGTTCCTGCAACTGTTGGTCCGGCTGTGGATAATGTAGGAGGTCCAGGAGGTTTTACCAGAAGCGGTCGTCTGTTCGCACCGCAGCCTTTGAGGGACAATAATGCCGAGGCTCTCGCCAGAGCAAAGGGTAAGCAAGCTGTGGTTGAGGAAGAGCCTGTCCAGAAAGAAGCGCCCGAGGGGTCATTTGAGAAGGACGTGGAGGAGTTTATGAAGATAATCAAGAAGAGTGACTACAAGATTGTAGACCAGTTGAATCAGACTCCGTCCAAGATCTCTATACTTTCACTGTTGATGTGCTCTGAGGCACACCGTAATGCCTTGCTGAAGATGTTGGATCTGGCTTACGTACCTCAGGAGATTTCTGTCAATCAACTGGAGGGTGTGATGGCCAATGTGAGCACCAGACATGGTGTAGGTTTCACCAACCTGGACTTACCACCTGAGGGGCGAAACCATAACAAAGCCTTGCACATCACCATGGAGTGCAAGGGGGCAGTGTTGTCTCACGTATTGGTAGACACCGGGTCGTCGCTGAATGTGCTGCCTAGGCAGATTCTGAGGAAGATTGATGCGGAAGGGTTTGTGCTTAATCCCAGTGACCTGATTGTTCGTGCTTTCGACGGATCCAAACGGTCTGTGTGTGGGGAAGTTACCTTGCCTGTGAAGATAGGTCCTGAGGTATTCGATATCATCTTCTATGTTATGGACATCCAGCCCGCCTATAGTTGTTTATTGGGGCGTCCATGGATTCATGCAGCAGGGGCAGTCTCGTCGACTCTCCATCAAAAGCTCAAGTATGTCTGGAACGGTCAGATTGTGACTGTGTGCGGTGAAGAAGAGATTCTGGTGAGTCATCTATCCTCGTTCAAATATGTTGAGGTGGATGGCGAGATCCACGAAACCTTATGCCAGGCGTTTGAGACTGTGGCTCTTGAGAAAGTGGCGTACGCTGAGCAGAGGAAGCCGGGTGTTTCAATTGCTTCTTACAAGCAGGCTAAGGAGGTTGTTGATTCTGGCAAAGCTGAAGGCTGGGGCAAGATGGTGGATTTGCCTGTTAAAGAAGACAAATTTGGTGTTGGTTATGAGCCTCTCCGAGCAGAGCAGAATGGTCAAGCGGGTCCGAGTACCTTTACCAGCGCTGGGCTGATGAATCATGGCGACGTCTCCGCAACCAGTAGTGAAGACTGTGACAGTGACTGTAATCTGGACAACTGGGTTCGCCCTTGTGCACCAGGGGGGTCTATCAACAACTGGACGGCTGAAGAAGTGGTTCCAGTTACTCTTCTGACAGAGTAATTTTCTGTTGTTTTGTCATTTTGCATGAAAATCCTACGTTCTGCCCAAGGCGTAGTGATTCATTTTGTAGGGCCTCATCATGTTTTAATGATTATCATTAATGAAGGACATTTTTTGCAATCAAACTTTGTGATCCCTGTTTTTTCTATTTTTGTTTTCACTTTTTCAAAACAATAAAAAATGGCAATATTTTTGTTTTTGTGACTTTATTGAACTCTTTTTCTAAAACAAAGCATCAAACATGCAGAAGCGATCTTATGGCATTCACTATGAACAGTTCTGTTATGGCTCAGTATGATTTCGATAATCCCATCTACCAAGCTGAAGAGGAGAGTGAGGAAGACTGTGAACTCCCTGCAGAATTGGCCAGGTTACTGAAGCAGGAGGAAAGGGTCATCCAACCTCATCAGGAGGAGTTGGAAACTGTTAATCTGGGTACTGAGGACGACAAAAGAGAAATCAAGATTGGGGCTGCCTTAGAGGACTCTGTCAAGAGGAGGCTGATTGAGATGCTGAAAGAATATGTGGAAGTGTTCGCCTGGTCGTATCAAGATATGCCTGGGTTAGATACAGACATTGTGATGCATCGATTACCTCTTAGAGAAGGATGTCCTTCGGTCAAGCAGAAGCTTCGTAGAACGAGTCCTGACATGGCAACTAAGATCAAGGAAGAGGTTCAGAAGCAGTGGGATGCGGGTTTTCTGGCTGTCACCAGTTATCCACCGTGGGTGGCCAACATCGTTCCTGTGCCGAAGAAGGATGGTAAAGTCAGAATGTGTGTCGATTACCGGGATTTGAATAGAGCGAGTCCGAAAGATGATTTCCCATTACCTCACATTGATGTATTGGTTGATAACACGGCTCAATCCTCGGTATTCTCTTTCATGGATGGTTTCTCCGGATATAATCAGATCAAGATGGCGCCAGAGGACATGGAAAAGACGACATTCATTACACCTTGGGGCACGTTCTGCTACAAAGTGATGCCATTTGGGCTGAAGAATGCTGGTGCTACCTATCAGAGGGCAATGACGACTCTCTTCCATGACATGATGCATAAAGAAATCGAAGTGTACGTGGATGATATGATTGCGAAGTCGCAGACAGAAGAGGAGCACCTGGTTAATTTGCAGAAGCTGTTCGACCGGTTGAGAAAGTTCAGACTAAGGTTGAATCCGAACAAGTGTACGTTTGGGGTGAGGTCCGGGAAGCTCTTAGGCTTCATTGTCAGTGAGAAAGGGATTGAGGTTGATCCAGCTAAAGTCAAAGCTATTCAAGAGATGCCTGAACCGAAAACGGAGAAGCAAGTCCGTGGGTTTTTAGGGAGGTTGAACTACATTGCAAGGTTCATATCTCATCTAACTGCTACATGTGAACCAATCTTCAAACTGCTTAGAAAGAATCAAGCGATCAAGTGGAATGATGATTGTCAGAAAGCTTTTGACAAGATTAAGGAGTATTTGCAGAAACCTCCAATCCTTATACCTCCAGTTCCTGGGAGACCTCTGATAATGTACCTGTCAGTGACTGAGAACTCGATGGGGTGTGTATTGGGACAGCATGACGAGTCTGGTCGAAAAGAGCATGCCATATACTACCTTAGCAAAAAGTTTACCGACTGTGAAACAAGATATTCACTGCTCGAGAAAACTTGCTGTGCTTTGGCCTGGGCTGCTCGCCGACTAAGGCAGTATATGCTGAACCATACTACTCTATTGATTTCTAAGATGGATCCGGTAAAGTACATCTTTGAGAAACCAGCTCTCACCGGACGCGTTGCCCGTTGGCAGATGATTCTAACCGAGTATGACATTCAGTACACGTCACAGAAGGCCATCAAAGGTAGTATTCTGTCAGATTATCTCGCCGAACAACCGATCGAAGATTACCAGCCAATGATGTTTGAATTCCCTGATGAAGACATCATGTATCTTAAGATGAAAGATTGCGAAGAGCCTCTTGTTGAAGAAGGACCGGACCCGGATGACAAATGGACACTGATGTTTGATGGGGCTGTGAATATGAATGGTAATGGTGTTGGGGCAGTATTGATCAATCCTAAAGGTGCTCATATACCTTTTTCTGCCAGACTGACGTTTGACGTCACCAACAACGAAGCCGAGTATGAGGCTTGTATCATGGGGATAGAAGAAGCCATTGATCTAAGGATCAAGACCCTCGACATTTTTGGAGATTCAGCTCTAGTGATCAATCAAGTCAACGGAGATTGGAATACGAATCAGCCGCATTTGATTCCGTATAGAGATTACACCAGAGAATACTGACGTTCTTCAAGAAGGTGAAGTTGTATCATGTCCCCCGGGATGAGAATCAAATGGCTGATGCCTTGGCTACTTTGTCGTCTATGATCAAAGTTCATTGGTGGAATCATGTGCCACATGTTGCGGTGAATCGACTTGAGAGGCCTGCATATGTGTTCGCAGCCGAGTCTGTTGTGACTGATGAGAAGCCGTGGTATTATGACATCAAGAATTTCCTCAAGACTCAAGAGTATCCTGAAGGTGCGTCGAAGAATGACAAGAAAACCCTGAGGAGGCTAGCTGGAAGCTTCTATTTGAATCAGGATGATGTGCTATACAAAAGGAACTTTGACATGGTCTTGCTCAGATGCGTGGATAGACACGAAGCAGACATGTTATTGCAAGAAGTGCACGAGGGTTCGTTTGGTACCCATGCTGGTGGTCATGCAATGTCGAAGAAATTGCTGAGAGCTGGTTATTACTGGATGACTATGGAATCCGATTGTTTCAAGTATGCTCGGAAGTGCCATAAGTGTCAAATCTATGCTGATAAGGTGCACGTACCACCAAGCCCTCTGAATATCATGAATTCGCCTTGGCCGTTTGCCATGTGGGGCATTGATATGATTGGGAAGATCGAGCCTACTGCTTCGAATGGACATCGCTTCATCTTGGTTGCGATTGATTATTTCACCAAGTGGGTGGAAGCAGCTTCCTACGCTAATGTTACCAAACAAGTGGTTACCCGGTTCATCAAGAAAGAAATCATCTGTCGTTATGGAGTTCCGGAGAGAATCATCACTGACAATGGTTCAAATCTTAACAACAAGATGATGAAAGAGCTTTGTAAAGATTTCAAGATTGAACATCACAATTCTTCTCCTTACAGACCGAAGATGAATGGTGCTGTAGAAGCGGCAAACAAGAATATCAAGAAGATTGTGCAGAAGATGGTCGTTACGTACAAGGATTGGCATGAGATGCTGCCTTTCGCTTTGCATGGGTACCGTACCTCAGTACGTACGTCGACCGGGGCAACCCCTTACTCCCTTGTGTATGGTATGGAAGCTGTCCTACCTGTTGAAGTGGAGATTCCTTCTCTGAGAGTTTTATTGGATGTCAAGCTGGACGAAGCCGAGTGGATTCGAACAAGGTTTAACGAGTTAAGCCTTATCGAGGAGAGACGACTAGCAGCTGTATGTCATGGACAGTTGTATCAGAGAAGGATGAAGCGAGCCTTTGATCAGAAAGTGCGTCCTCGAAGCTATCAGGTCGGTGATTTAGTTTTGAAGAGGATCCTCCCTCCCGGTACAGATAACAGGGGCAAGTGGACTCCTAATTATGAAGGTCCGTATGTTGTGAAGAAGGTCTTTTCCGGTGGGGCCTTGATGCTTACAACTATGGATGGTGAAGATTTTCCGTCCCCTGTTAACTCAGATGTAGTCAAAAAATACTTCGCATAAATTGACCCGCTGGACAAAAAGAAAAAAGAGTCCAGGCAAAAAATGGGCATCCCGGCGAACCAAAAACAGAAAGAAAAGGTTCGGGCAAAAATTAGGGATAAAAACGAAAAGAATTTGTACACCCGGTAAGTCGAAAACCCGCAAGGGCGGCTTAGGCAAAAATGGGTATCCCGGTGGATTGAAAACCCGAAAGGGCGATCCAGGCAAAAATTAGGGATTAAAGCGAAGACTACAGTCTGAGTTTGTCTGTACCTCATCGAGCTTTGTCGTCTACCATCTCGAAAGATGTGATCCGTCCAGTCATTCTTCTCAGAAAGCAAGGAGTTGGGAGGAAAACTGATGATCTGTGAGTTATAACAGAATTGGGAAATAGTGGATGCCGTGTCCACATTGCCATTAGGATAGATTTTTCCTTTTGTACGCAATTACCTCTTTCTAGGAATTGCTTCCTAATGTATTTGCCTCTTCAGGCACATTTTCAATCAATAAAAGTCGTTATTCAGATAAATAGCTTTTCTGTTTTTATTTTTACTGTTTTGTTTGCAAAATGTCCGAATTTTTGATAAGCATTGCATATAAGAACATGGAGGCTACACAATAGCTTGCAGGATGACGAAACATTTGAAAATCATTTTGAATGTTGAGGACACTTGAGCGTATCTTGTCCATGTACCCCCTGGGGGCATTTTGGTGTGCTGTTTTTTAGATTGGCATCTGTGAGGACGTTTTCTCAGCAGATTTTTTCCCCAAGCAAGTTTGGAAGCTATCAGAGCTATGTTCCCCCGCGAAGACGTCTGTGGATAGTACCTTCTATTCCCCAACAGATCTAAGGATTGCCTATCCCCAGCAGGCCTGTATTTGCCATTTCCTCCCCAAGTGAGGCAGGTTCATTGAAATTTATCTCCAGTATTTATCCTACCTGTGGACTGAAGGATATCCCCAGCGGGATTTATCTTTCCCCGGCAGCAGTGCTATTCTTCAACATAAGTGTGAAGTCGCTTTACCGTTCCCCGAGCAGAGTTCCCCGCAGAATAGTTCCCCAAGAGGAGTCTCCCCACAGAGTCAGAGTATCTGATCATTTCGGCTCCCTAGCCAGGGTTCATTTGCATTTCGCATGTAGTAATCATTGCATCCTCAAATTGCGTAGCATTTCCATTCATAAATGGAGCATTACGCCATGAAAAATTCGAACATATGCATTCATTTGTTAACCTCATCGGACTGTATCCCCGACAGAGGCGGATCATTTTTGTTCAACGTCAGCATCAAGTCTGCTACAGTTGCTTCGACAGCATTCAGAATTGATTATCCCCACAGAGGTTTATTTCCTCACCCGATGGTGACAGAGGTTTATTTCCTCACCCGATGGTGACAGAAAGTTTGTTTTTCCTCAGTGAGACCCCCAGCAAGTGATCAGCCTTGCCTTGACATATCTAAGATGTCGTTCTTGTGATACCAGTAAGTGTCATGCTAGCACCCGCGCGTGTTTTCTTTGTTTGGTGTCGGTAAACACCATTGTTTCGGTGTCTGTAAACATCGAGTCTTCCTCCAGTCATCAGTAAATGTCTGGTCATCATTTTTGGTGTCGGTAAACACCATTGTTTCGGTGTCTGTAAACATCGAGTCTTCCTCCAGTCATCAGTAAATGTCTGGTCATCATTTTTGGTGTCGGTAAACGCCATTGCGTCGGTGTCTGTAAACATCGGGTTATTTTCCCCAGTCATCGGTAAATGTCTGGTCATCATTTTTTGGTGTCAGTAAACACCATTGCGTCGGTGTCTGTAAACATCGAATTTTCTCTCCAGTCATCGGTAAATGTCTGGTCATCATTTTTTGGTGTCAGTAAACACCATTGTTTCGGTGTCTGTAAACATCGGATATTTTCTCCAGTCATCGGTAAATGTCTGGTCATTTTTGATGTCGGTAAACATCATCTTTCGATGTCGGTAAACATCGAGTCTCACCCCAGTCTTCGGTAAATGTCTGATAATCCCCAACTAGAAATCCCCAGTAGAGTCATCTGTAAACGTCCTATCTGGTTTCCAGTTGCAAATATTCGTATCTCCCCAATAAATTTCTCATTCCCAGTCATCGGTAAATGTCTGGTCATTTCTTTTGATGTCGGTAAACATCATCTTTCGATGTCGGTAAACATCGAGTCTCATCCCAGTCATCGGTAAATGTCTGGTCAATAAAATCAAAATCCCTAGAAGTCGTCGGTAAACGTCTTGTCTGGTATCACCACAAAAATTTTGTTCCTCCCCAGGTGGAGACGCCATCGGTAAATGGCCCAGTTTCCTTCGATATCGGTAAATGTCGAATTCCCAGTTGCAGCAGCCATCGGTAAATGGTCTTGCCAAGTTGACATCGGTAAATGTCAAGTTCCTTCGAAGCCACCATCGGTAAATGGTCTTGCTTCCTTTCTACATCGAATTTTGTTCCCAGCAGCCATCGGTAAATGGTCGTGCTGAAGTTGATATCGGTAAATATCAAAGTTTCCAATTTTAACCATCGGTAAATGGTTTTGCTTTTTAGAAGTTTGTTTTCCCCAGCCGCCATCGGTAAATGGTCGTGCTGAAGTTGATATCGGTAAATATCAAGTTTCCAGTTCTCCGACCATCGGTAAATGGTTTTGCTTTTTCTGAAGCTGTCATGCAGGTTGTCATCGGTAAATGACGTGGTTCTTTGGTATCATATCCAGTCTGTGCAAATTCTACGGTTCTTGGTATTCAATCCCTGTTTACCCTGAAAGTCTGACAGCCGTTGCTATCATCCGTTCGGGTTCCCAGCTGATTGAATAGGGGCAGCTGTAGCACCTCAAATTTGCACCTATCATTATGCATACATTTTCATATTAGGCCATAACATGTCATGGTTCATTGCATAGCATTGCATTGTTCCCAGTTGCCTCAAGAGCAAGCAATCAAGAACCAGGTCAAACTAATCTCCTGATCAGTCAACCAAGCAAGCAAAGGAATTTCTCATTGAATCAAGGCCTTGAGGTTTGTCCAACAAGTTCACATGGCTTGGAGGTCTATTTGAAGTGTTCAAGTCAAGGGTTGAAGGCTCAGAGGTCAGCAGTTCACACACAGACAGTCAAAAGTCAAAGAAAAGTCAACTGTCAGTCAAAGCAGTGGATGGTGGTCATTCTTGTGGAATTTGGGCACCATGGTCAATAATCAAGGGTTCATACAACTTGGGACATCACTTGAAGTCAAATTCTCAAGGAATTAGGGTTTGGAAGTCATCAGTCAATGCACAATCGGACAGAAACCCTAAAAGTCAACTGTTGGTCAACTGTCCATTTAATCAGGGATTTGATGATTGGAATTGGTTTGTGAGAGTTCATTCATGTCCAAATAGTCATCATATATCATGCCAAACACCATCATGGAAGAATTTGAAGCCAGATCAAAATTTCCAAAAGTAGAAACTGGGCCTGTAACTGAAACTTACCATAAATGGAAAGTCTTGATCCTCAAACCTACATTTTGATACAAGCCTCAAATGAATTTTTGCCCAACATGAAAGTTGAAGATCTTGTTCTCCCATTTCCAAAAAGTCCTAGAACTCTCAATTCCCATGTGTGGTTGGCAAGTTATGATCGAATCGATTTCAGAAAATCTTGAACTTCAGAAGGCCATATCTCCCAAACCGTTTGGCCAATTTTGGTGGGGTTTTTTCCTACAAGTCACATTTGATCCCCTCTTTCCAAAAATATAAATTTCATGAGCCAAAACTTCACCAATCAAAATGGCATATTTTGACCTTTTTCATTTAAATGTAAGTTTGACCAAGAGTTGACTTTTTGATTTAAACATTTTTCCAACATTTGGCCAATTGGGACAGCTCATAAATATCATTTTAAGTGTGTTTGCAAGCTCAAATTATGCAGCACATGTGAATCATTGCTTAGTTGCTTGGAATTTGCAAAAAAAAGGACACTTTCATCATGCTAAACCATGCTACTTCATACCATGCCTTGTACCTCAAAAGGACAGCAGCATTATGCATCATTTGCTGTCATTTGAAGCCTCATTTGCAGCCTAAAAAACCAGCAAAACAAAGGCCATGCTTGCTTGCTTGATTTTGGAGAAAAAAGTACAATTTGCAACCATACCTATCCATACTATCCATGAGCCATGCTTTGTATCTCTTAGCAAAAGATTTTATATCATTTTTTTTCTGTCAATTGAGGACTAGAAGCAACCATACACAACAGAACTTCACTCATGCAAAAAACTCATTCTTGGCCATTTCTCAAAATCTGTCAAAAACTTCCAAAGGACTAAGCCTTGCCTTGCCAAAAACAACATCCATACAACCTTTTGAACCTATTTTCATCACCATTCTTCATCTGTAAGAGGATTTTGGGGACTGTTTTTGTAAAGCATCATCAATGGCAAAGTTTGGTTAAAGCTATTTCAAGCTGTTTCAAGCCCAAGCATCTTCACCATTCATCATTTAGAGCATAAGTCTACATCTGTTTGAGCTCATAACATCAAAACAACAACTGTTTCACTCATTTCTTCAAAATCAAGTAAGATATCAAATCTCTCTATTTCTAAAATCATGAACTACATCTTGTAGATCTTTTTTCCATGAGCTTACTGTGCTTTGAATCGAAGGAAACGGTTGAGAATCGAGAAAGAAATTTGAAATCCAAATTTGATGTTCATTTACATTTTCACTTGATTTGTCCATTTTAGCATGATTTGGGATTAATGGAGTTTGGTTTAGGTTTGAGCATGTTTAGATGCACATATTGGTGTTTTTATTTTTTAATTTCGAAGCAAAAAATTTTTGACTTGGGTTTGTAATTGTTGAAGCTGCTACTGTAAGTGTTCTGCAATATATTTTTGCTACTGTAAGTGTTCTGCAATAAATGTTTTTCTGCAACATGTTACTGTAGCATTAATAAGTGCCTTGCCTTGTTTCCAAATAAATACCAAAAGGCCTGGGGCGAGGGGGATTCGAACCCCAGACCTTTGCTTCAAATACCAAGTGTTTTACCACTGGGGCGCAATGCCAATTCATTAATTAAACGCCTTCTACAAAATATATGTTAAAAAAGGGCGCTGACTTTGCAAATTTAATGAAACGCTGGGTTTCATACTCAGCATGGGGGGCGTTTTGGTCATTTACCACAGCGCCTATTATTTAATCCACTTTAATTCATTTAGTCTCAATTTTTATTTCATTTGCCATGCCTAACTTACAAAAATCATAACTTGTGCATTTTTAATCCAAATTTAATGGGATTTTTTGTGTTGTGTTCATCATGATCTCTACTTTTTTATCATTATTTTTCCAGAATTTTTTGATGGATGGTTTTTAAATGGGGCTAGGGTTTGTGACATGTGACCAATCCTTGTACATTTTGCCAAAACATTTGTGAAATGATGAGAATGTATCCAATGGCTCCCAAATTTTTTGTGCTTAAACTAGACACATTCACGGTGATTTTGGTATAAAGTTTGTGAATTTATCATTTGTGGTTTGTGAGATATGATTTTTTGAATTAGGGTGTGACAATTTGTGTCACACCATTGATGTCCAACTTCATGATTTTCATTGACATGCTTCCTTACATCCAAATGACCCCAAATTTTGCATGAACCTACTCTTGTATGTCTAGATTACATGTGAATTTTCTTGGATTTATTTGAACTATTTTCCATTTGTTTGAGTTTTTTCCTCCCTGCCTAGTCAAATGTTGACTTTGTGTGACACATGTTCCCATTTCATTTGTGAAATTCTCATACTTTATTAGATGGACATGAAATTTTGCATGAGATAACTAGACATCCTCATCTTTGCCATGGCTTTAGTCCCATTCATTTATCATACACCATTCTTGACTTATGATTTTTCTAAGTTGATGCATGTTTGGTTGACTTCTTTGAGCATGTTCAAATTGGCTTTGACTTTCTGATTTTCATTGACTGCCTTCCACTTGTCCAAATGGGATGAAATTTGACATGCTTACCATGCTATGTGTTAGGTTTGATCATGATTTATTTGGTGATTTTTGGAAAATGTTTAGATTGCTTTTTATGCAAGTCTTGCTGTTGACTTCTATGAGCTCCTGTTTGCCATGTTTTGACCCAAATGGTTCATGAAATGATGATAGTGATTGATATGAATGTGAACCCAATTGGTTTTGTTTCCTAATTGTTTGAACATGATTTTGGATACTTAACCCTTGCTGTTTTGACTTTCTCATTCACTCTTGACCCTAGGCTTGCCCTAGTGGTCCTGCTACTCACCTTTGAGTTTGTGATTTCAGGTTGACCATCAAATGGCCATTGAGACCAATTCTTTTGACTGAGCTTGCTTGAATATTGTGTCTAACCTCTTTGTTTTGTAGGTGGCTTGGCTCACATGCCTTAAGCCTTGTGCCTTGCACATCCATGTGCCTCTAATGGACTGTGGGTGTCTGTTTCTGTCTGTCTTGTTTGAAGTTGCATACTAACATCTGCTTGACTGTTTCAGGTGCTTTAGTTGCTTAGTTCCTTGTGAACTTTTTGCTTTGCTTTGCTTGTATAAGCAATTTGCATTGAGGTATGTCTCTTTTACTTCATGTAGTCTGGAAGACCTGGCCTGTTACTTGGCCAGGCAACTGTCTGAAGTCCTCCTTAAGAGGCAATGTTTGTGATTGTTTACTTTTGTCCTTGCATAGAGTCAAAGTCCTCCTAAGTGAAGAGGCAATTGGTGGAAGGTAGGGATATGCAATCTATCCCCCACTATTCAGTGTGTCATCTGCCTTGCTCACACCACTGTGTTGATGCATTGCAGATACAAACCCAAGATCTTGTACAATTGTACAGTTGAGTCAGTTTTAATGTGTAGAAGGGTTCCCACTTTCTGAACCCACACATTCTTGTCTTGAGCTCTCCCAGGCCAGGGATAAGAGCTGTGAGGTCTCATCCTCACTTCATCCTTTCATCTGCTTCACCTTAGCCCCTCAATGGCAAGGTTAAGAGCAACATTCACCCAGTTCCAGAGGTTTGTTTGTTGAGGTTGATATGACCCCTTGACTAAAACCTAACCCTTGTTTGAGCCACTTGTTTGTGTATAGCGTGTGCTATCTGTGCAAGTTAGGATTAGTTTAGACTTGCTTCCTGTGCAAGTTAGGTTTTGCTTGGCTTGCTTCCTGTGCAAGTTAAGTGTGTGTGGCTTGCTTCCTGTGTGAGCCATACTTAGGATAGGTTGGCCCTTGTGCCATTTAGCTAGAAACCATAACTTAGGGTTGATTTGCATGATAACATCTAGGCTCGAGTCGTAGTCTCCCTAGTTGTGTCTCCCTCTGTTATCTGGTTAGGCTAGATCCTTATCCCTGCGTAGGGGAACTACATCGCCCTGATCTTCATACCAGATGAAGTATGTAGGCAGGAGATTGAGCTGATCTCTCCGGGCGCCCTTTTCTTTTCTTTTGTGTGTGTTGTTTGACCGTTGCTAGGCTCGAGTGCCTGACTCCTTAGCATTTGCTGTCTGTCTGTTTGAATGCGTGCTTGACAGTTATAGGCTGAGTCCCTGACTCCCTATCAACCTGTTGTGTTGTTGTGTGCTTGGAAGCCGATGTAAGTCCATCGAGTGGCATTTGGGTTCCAGTGTGTGTGTGTTTTGGTTCGGATGCTGATATAAGTCCAGTGATTGGCAGTCGGGCTCCACGTTTGCCTGTGTCTTGTTTTGTTTGTGTGCGTGTCAGCCGAGCTACGAATGCTCTGATTCTTCTCTCGTCCGAGAAGATACGTATGCATAGGATGCGACATCCTAGCGAGCATGTGTCGTCTTCCCAGTCCGAACTACTTCGACTCTGATGTCTATACCTGATAGACTAAGTAGGCCCAGGATACGATATCCTGCCGAGTCCAGTTTCAGTCAGTCTCTTTCGTTTCTTTCAGCCAGTGTGTGTGAATATTTGAGCAGTGTTTAGCAACCAATTTCCTTTCTAGTGTGCGTGGATCCCGTAGAGTACTACGGATGCGTAGGGGTGCTAATACCTTCCCTTCGCATAACCGACTCCCGAACCCATACTCTTTGGTCGCGAGACCATGTTCTTTTCCAGGTTTACTCTGAGCGTTTCCTTTCCCTCTTCTGGGATAAATAACGCACGGTGGCGGCTCTGTTGTTCTTTCTTTTCCCGCCGGTTTTTCGCGCGATGCGACACTGGGTAATAAGCTCAGGGAGACATGTGATCGCAACACCGGTATAAGGGTGGGAGAACAACACGCTTAGGGAAAATGAATACCTAAGACCGGTATAAGGGTGATAGATATCAAACATCCAAAAATAATCTGAGGAGGACCTAAAAAGGTATGTCTCGACTCAGGAAATCTGACTCCACAGGGGACAAAAAATCATAATAGGGAGCAGAAAGGAAGGAACACCAGGGATACCGGTTACTGGGCATATAATAGGTGACCGACCAAGGCGTGAATTGGGGAATATTCCCAAGACACTCATCATCCACAAGAGGGCTAAAAAGCAAACTCGATTACAGGACGGACATTCGATTCCACAAAAGGGGATACGAATCTTACTCGACTTGGGAAGAACAACAAACTTCAACCAAAGAGTGCATGAGATATATTATCTATTACGTCAGAACGTAGATAACATACTCGCATGGAAGATTATCCACAACCGGTTACTGGGTTAATAAAGGATAAACCGACCGAAGGAAAAGGGCATCGGGATACCAAATATTAGGTATAAAAATGATGACCAAATCAAAGGGAGAAACGATCATTACTGACAAAAGGTAAATGAAAGATGACTCGCTGGGGATACATTGACAAAGACAATGATCCGGGAGATATATCACCGGTTATTGGGAGATATACTCGAAAAAGGGTGAAGGACTATCAATACCGAATATTGGATAAAGATAACCGTCAAAGAGGGGATTACATCTACCAATATTGGGTAGAAAACCACGAAAGAGTAACCGTCATCGGTTAGGATGAACAAAATAAGGTTAACTCTGCAAAGGGATAAAATAGGATTTACAACTACCGGTATAAGGGTAGAAAACCACAGACTCCGCCGGGGAAGAAGATGAATAATTACTGGTTACAGAGCAATCATTCATCTAGACTACGGGGAAGTGCAAGGAAAATCACAAAAAGCCAACCTAGGAACAAACTAGCGAGGCGCGATGAAACAAGACTCATCCCTATGAGGATATAACTCAGGGGGAACTCCATCCCAATATATGTGTTGGGAGGAAACAGAAACAACCATCATCCACGAGGACATAACTCAGTGGGGAATATGGAAGGTAGGATAAACACTTTCTGCTTATGGGGCTGACTCTAAATGGGGAGATCAGACACAAACATCTGCTTGGGAAATATATTACCAACTAGTAGGAGATAACAATCAAAGATATATGACAAAGAATGCAACATGAATATTTGAATGTTAAAATTATATGCATATATGTGTGGTTTATGTATGATGAATGCTAACAAAACAGACATATTTAACACAAACAGGTCTACTGATCGATGAACAAATATTCGGTACTACATCTCAAGAGAGAAAGCCAGGCCCAGAGGAGAACATCCAATCTGATGGGGGCAAGAGATACCAAGAAACACGGATCTCTGCAGGGGAATGAGCATCAGTCATTCCGGCTGGGGGCAGGATCACACAGATAAAATCCACCGCAGAAGCAACTCTACTGGGGAAATTATCAACGGGGAGGATGGATCTCTGTGGGGAACAACCACCAATCAGAAGCTTCCAAAGTCACCACCATGAACTGCACTACCAAAGAGATCACATCTGCTGAGGAGGCAAGATCACTACTTTGCTGAAGGAAAGAGAGATGAATATCTTTACCCACCACTCTGCTCTGGAGAAAAACCACAAAGAGGCTCCGGAGGAAGAGGATACAAGCATGCTGGGAATATGAACAAATGTCTTACCCTGTTGGGAATCATACCATCTTTGGGAGAGCACTGAAGGCATCCCAAGTATCCTTTCATCATTGTGAATGTTTACTTTGTTTAAAAACAAATTATGGAAAAATTTATCTGTTTACACAATGATATTTCTCAATTAAAACATGCAAAACATTTGTTGAATAAAAACAAATAAGAGTGCAAATAATTGGATAAAGGCTCAAATTTATTTGATGGAATGGTAGTCTGCAAATGGCGAGACTCCATGGATTTTTACAAATTTGAAATTGGTGATATATATTGGAAAAGGGCTACATTGAACATAATGACCATTTCTCCACCAACTCTAAATCCGATGTATTTGAAGCTTCAGTTGACGATGACTGAGCGAGAATCTCTGGCAAATGACAAATTGTAGAACAAAGTCTTGTCAGGATGCAGTTACTTGCCGAATCCCCAATTTTTTCCTAGATTGCCCCAGGGTGAGGTACTCAATCTAGCGGGATATATATTCATTTTTTCATGTCTCTAACTTTTTCCTAGATCGCCCTTTCGGGTTTTAAATCCACCGAGACGCTCATTTTTTTGCCTAAGCCGCCCTTTCGGGTTTTCAACTTAGCGAGCTATTTTGTTTTTATTTTAGGCGAATTATTTCTTGACTGCATCTGAATTCACAGGACGAGTGAAATCCTCCCCATCCATAGTTGTAAGTATCAAAGCACCGCCTGAAAAGGCTCTCTTAACAACATATGGACCTTCATAGTTTGGAGTCCACTTTCCCCTGGAATCGGGCGTGAAAGACAAAACTTTCTTGAGCACAAGGTCACCTTCTCGGAACACACGAGGCTTGACCTTCTTATCAAAGGCTTTCTTCATCCTTTGCTGATATAACTGATCATGGAACATGGCAGTTAATCTCTTCTCTTCGATCAAATTCAGTTGGTCATAGCGACTCTGAACCCATTCTACATCAGTCAACTTGGCTTCCATCAAGACTCTCATTGATGGGATCTCCACCTCTACTAGAAGCACAACCTCCATGCCATAAACAAGAGAGAAAGGGGTTGCCCCTGTTGAAGTGCGAACAGATGTACGATATCCATGCAAAGCAAATGGCAACATCTCATGCCAATCCTTGTATGTGACAACCATCTTCTGGATAATTTTCTTGATATTCTTATTAGCATCTTCAACAGCCCATTCATCTTGGGTCTGTAAGGAGAAGAATTATGATATGCTATCTTGAACTCGCTACACAGCTCTTTCATCATCTTGTTGTTCAAGTTAGATCCATTATCAGTAATGATCTTATCTGGCACACCCTAACGGCATATGAGTTGATTCTTGATAAACTTCACGACCACCTGTCGCAACTAGGCGAAAAAACAAGCGGCGAGGAAAGAAACAGAAGAGTCGCCACCGTTCGTTATTTATCCCAAAGGAGGGAAAGGAAACGATCGAAGAAAACCTGAAGAGAGGAAAAGACAAGGTCTCGCAACCAAATCTAGGGTTCGGGAGTCGATTATGCAAAGGGAAGGTATTAGCACCCCTACGCATCCGTAGTACTCTACGGGATCCACTCTTGTTGTTCTAGTCTAAAGGGTGTAGGTATATCTAAGGTACTATCTGCTAAAAGAAGGTTAAAAGAAAAATGACTCGCAAGGATGTCGCATCCACTGCCTACGTATCTCACCTGAGTATGAGAATCAAAGTCTTCATAGCTCGGCTACCTATGGGAGAAAGAAAAGTGTGCTCGATAAGACATCGTGTCTTATGCCTACGTATCTCATCTGGAATGAGAATCAGAGCAAAACGTAGTTCAGCTAACTACGGGAACAAGGGTCTCGATTGCAACTGGGGCAAGAGAAAGGGAAGGTCTCGATCGCAACGAGGGCGAGAGAAAAGAATCGCAACAAGGGCGAAAACAACCAAAGATTAGTTGTTAGTCGTCAGTCAAACTCGGCAAGACATCGCATCTCGTGCCTACGTATCTCATCTGAACATGAGAATCAGAGTTGTCGTAGATCGACTAACTAGGGGTTAAGGATTGCCATCTGAACATGGACTTACAAAAGAGGACACCAGCTGTGTCAAAGGAAAGTGGGCAATGTGCACACGTCCTAGCAGTAGGTGTCGCAGCTCGCTGAATCGAGTCTTAGGCAGTTACCTCTTTGCAATAGAACGGACTGACATGCCACAAGATTGGAGACGCATGGAAGGTCTAAAAAAGTGGGGAAGCTCTGCCCTAGAGTTGTCATGCAATGTGGACCTATGTGTTAGGATTTACAGAGGGGAGACATCTACCTAATGTTAGCATGCAAAGAATAAGGGAATTCTACCTATGTTATCATACAAAGGGTTCTACCTAATGGGTGCTACCTAAACGGAACAAGAGTCGACAGATGGAGCAAGGAGAGGAGCCACGGATAAGGGTAGATGGCGATGCCTTAGGCAATCGACTTACAGGTAGATGGCGATACATGAAGCAATCGACTTACAGGTAGATGGCGATGCATGACGCAATCGACTTACAAGAGGATGGATGAATACGTGTTGGTTCTGTTAAGTTTTGAAAATGATTACTCGACGTTGGATCGAGCTTTTGATCTTGTTTTGAAATGATTATCGGATGTTCGTTTTAATTCTTGTATTAACAGATGAATAAAGAATGAAAGAATAAATATTATACACTTTATGGGAGAGGGGTACATTTGTTATGAATGGGGATGGTTCATGGCAATCAAACAATAAGAATATATGCCTCATACATCATACAAGTAGGCAACAATTATCAATCAAATCAGATAAGTAAACATGTATATAATCAAATCAAATCAAAGAATCAAAGAATGAAATAATGGAGCATAGAATAAGGCATGGGAAGTATGAACATGTTAAACAATCAAGCAATAGTAAGCATGGATGTAAGAAACAAGTATAAAAGATGACAGATGAATCAGACAGATGAAAAGATGCACAAAAGGGGTCCACTGAATAATTTATCAGGAAATGAGGTAAGGATCAAATAGAATCAAGATGAAAGGACTCTAATACATGGCATATGAGATGAACAAGGGAGGATCAAAAGATCTCTTCAATTGCCATAAGCAATCCCTAAGTCAAACATCGATCATAAAAAAGTCAATTGAAAGTTCAAGTCAACTTAAAAAATATCAAATAAATAGAAAATTAATCAAGAAAAATATAAAAAATTAAACTAAATGAGGTGGGGTCAGGACATCATCATCCCCCAAAAAGATTTTAAAAATAATGAAAATTGGTACATGAATTAAATGAAATAAAACAGAAGTCAAACCGAAAGTCAACCAACCAAACTAGGTTAAAAATAAATCCAAAATAAATTGAAAATGAGAAATAAAATTCCAAGAAAAGGTCAGGTTGACCATGGGACATTGGTCAACCTTCATCCCAAAAATCAAATGCTAAAAATAATTTTAAGTCATAAAAATAAAATGAAGAAAAAAATGTGTGTTAAAATGGACCATTTAGAATAAATAATTAAAATAAAATATTAACATTAAATAAATACGAAAATAAAAATTAAATAAAACTAAATAAGACATTAAGAAATATGAAAAATATTTTTGGACATTTTTATGAATAAAGAAAATATGTTAAAATAATTAAAATCACAACAGAAAAATAAATGTGAATTGAAAAAGAAAATGAAAATAAATGGATTGGTGTTGATGGGCCCTGAAAGGGAGGTGTGGAAAACAGGAAAGCGCAGGCCCAAGGTCCAAATGATTATTAATCAGGCGTGACACATATTAAATAACATTTTATTTTAAAAAACCATGTGACATAATATCAATTGGGCAAGTTGGTTTAAGTGACTAGAAGACAAAAGTAAATGGACAACCCAGATTAGAAGACGCGCGCATGATCCAAGGGCTATTAACGTGCCAGATCATTGTCTTCTTCATGAAGACAAGAAAACCCTAATGCCATGCAAAAAAACGCAGCCATGCAGTGAATTTCTTCCAACTTCCACTCAATAATACAAGCGCTATAGAGCACCAAATGACACGAAATAAAAACCAAAACTCAAGTACAAAATGTGTAGATTAACGTGGTATCCTTGTTTGAGTAAAATGATGTCTTAATCATGGAGAAAAGATGACCACAAGAGGTCAACATGGACACGGGCAAAAGGCAAAAAATTCAGCATGCATAAATTAATAACAAGAACACAAGCATGTGGTTGGCATTGTAAACAAGCATGAAACAAATATGAGCACATGAACAGTAATGATAATAATGATGAGCATGGTAATGATGAGCATGGTAATGATGATGATGATGAACATGGATATATCCATACATGGCCATGGAAGATAGAGTAAGAGTTTACCTAGTGGAAGTTAGGTCCACTGCCCCTTGATTGTGGAGAATATGGAAGAATAAGAGGCTGCCTTGATGCTTCAAGAATCTCTAACTTGAGAGCTTGATGAGAAGAATGGGATCTGACCTTGCCTTTGCTTGCTTGCAACGAAATTCCAATGCCTTCTCCTAGGTTTAGGGTTTTTTGTCTCTTAAATAGGGTAGATCACATGCTTAATGGGCTCAGAATAATGTTTTGTCCACAATCAAAATAATGCCAAGTGAGGTGTAGAAAGAATGGACACATGAGGGTTTATTATTTTGGGCCAAACTTAAGTGAATGAATATCCAATGCATGGCCAAAAGAGGTAGCAAAAACGTGGGCTGGTTTGCAGCATGGCTTGGCAAGCAAGAAATCCATTCCAAGGTGGTGACTTTGAGGCCATGTAACTTAATGAGCAAGCTACCAATTGGTGAGACAATGCAAACAGTAGAAAGATCTCATGGAGTATGTCATCTTTCATGTTGAGCACAATTTGAAATGATGAATGGAAGAAGGTGAAAAATGGTCTCAAAGTCATGTCACAACAATGCAAAACTGGTTGGGCCAGCTAGGCCCAAAATCTGCCTAGAAAATCAAGTCATGGTGCCCACTTTAAGTGAATGCATCTCTCAAACCATGAATCCAAATGAGATGATTCCAAAAGGAGGTGAAAGAGGACATGGCAATGTACAATTGCTGTGAAGAATTTTTTTCAAATGATGCCTTGAAGTGCAAGAAAACTGGCCAAGAAGTCTTGACAAACTTTAAAGATCTTTGGAGTTAGAAATTTTTCTAAGTGTCCTAAAAATATGCCTTACTTTGACCAAGCATAATTTTCTCAATTTTGATCCAAATGGAGCAAACTTTATATTTCTAGAAATCTTGGAACAAGAGGAACAACTTTCATGTTGGAGAAATTTTCAAATGTAGCTTTTATCTTGATGGAAAATGGGCTTAAAGTGAGTGCAACAATCATGAAAACTTGCCCTAAATGGAAAGTCAACCATTTCCAAATTAAGTAACTTTTCCAATTCCTGATTAAATGATGAATCCATGATCCAACCTTGATCAAATTTCACATGTAGGATCCCCTAGGAATGGATTTTGAGATTCCACCCTCAAAATGTCAAGAGTTGACTTTTTTGGCCCCACAGTTGACTTTTCCCAAACTGTCTGATTCCCGATTCCAATGATCAATTGAAGCACCTCTGGCTCAAATAAAAAGATGATTTTTTGTATGTAGACCCTTGTGGACATATGGAGGGCCATGGAAAAGAGTTTCACCCAAAGAATGAGAAATAAACTAATTTTATACCAAACCCTAATTTTAGGGCAAAAATGATCGGGGACTGATTGCACTATTTGCCAATGGATCTTTCTGAGATAATTGTGAATCTTCCTAGGCCAAGATACCTCTCCAATCATGACATGGATGAGCTCCTCTACTTCCAACCAACCATTTCCTGTTGCAAGTAGCCATGAAACCCTAATTTCCTGATTAAATCCAGATGAACACTCTGATAGCTCTAAATCCAGATGAACACTCTGATGAACTGAGGACCATAATAAGATACCTGGAGCCCCCTAAGACCCTTGAGACTTATATATTTAGAAAATGAAGTCCAATTCTCAATCTTGCTTTGTGTGGGCTCCTTCTGTTAAGGAGTGATCAATCAAAACCTGATTCCCATGTCTCTAATGCAGTATGCAATGAGTATGACCTAATATGATGCCAATGAAATGTAAAACAAAATCCCATGCTTCCAGGAAAAATGAAGGGTAAATTTTGGGGTATTACAGCTGCCCCTATTCAATCAACTGGAAACCCGAAAGGAAGATAGCAACGATTTTCGCACTTTCGAGGTATCAAGGGATTGAATACGATAAAAGCCCGAAAATTTACACTGAAGTAGGAAAGTGAAAAATGAAGTAAATAATGCCTGTCAGGATCGGCAAAGAGGTGGTCTTGAAAAAAGAATCCGTCCGGTACGACGAGAGTCGGTCTGAACACCGAAAAAGAATGTTAGCCTGAATACCAAAATAAATGGTAACACAGAAATAACCATGGCCTGAATGCCGCTCATCAATCTGAATACTGGAAATGACTTCGATCTGAGCATCGGAATATACGAGATTATCAAACAATTGTCTGAACACCGGGAAATTGGCCTGAATGCCACTTCTGTCTAAATACCGGAAACTGACCTGAATGCCACAAGTTACGTCGACCTGAACGTCGGAAACTTCTTCGATCTGAACATCGGAAAACTGGCCTGAATGCCACTTCGGTATGAATACCGGAAACTGGTCTGAATGCCACTTCGGTCTGAATACCGGAAACTGTCCTGAATGCCACAAGTTGCATCGACTTGAACGTCGGAAACTTCTTCGATCTGAACATCGGAAAACTGGCCTGAATGCCACTTCGTTCTAAATACCGGAAATTGGCCTGAATGCCACAAGTTGCGTCGACCTGAACGTCGGAAACTTCTTCGATCTGAACATCGGAAAACTGTCCTGAATGCCACTTCGATCTGAATACCGGAAATTGGCCTGAATGCCACAAGTTGCGTCGACCTGAACGTCGGAAACTTCTTCGATCTGAACATCGGAAAACTGGCCAGAATGCCACTTCGGTCTGAATACCAGAAACTGGCCTGAATGCCACTTCGGTCTGGATACCGGAAACTTTCATGCCTGTCAGCATCGGCAGAAATAGGGAAAATGATAATTGAGGTGGCGCGCGGGCCAACAACCCCTGCTGGGAATAATAAAGATAAGTCATAAACAACCTTTAGTCTGAGTACTGGAACAAACTTCTGGCTTATCACTTGGGATACCGAGAATGTCTTATGCTTTACATGCGTATGTTTGAATTTTTCAATGGCGTAATGCTCCATGAAAATGGAAATGCTACGCGATTTGGGAGGATGCAATACGATATGATTCTACATGCAGGGATGCGAAATGCTAGTTTAGAGAGAACGCCAAGCCGAGGCAAAGAATTCTGCTGGGGAAATGATCACAATCTTCTGGACCCTGGTAATGCTGTTGGAGATACACAACACAATGAACTCTGTGGGGAAATGACCAGCCACACAGTGTTCTGGCAATAACAAAATATCGAGACTCTGACTGGGGAGAGAATGGCACTGAAAGCTTATTGCTGAGGAAAGCGACAGTGGTTCTGGCAACCATAATCTGCGAGAGAGACGACTCAGCAGGGGAAGCAGACACCGATACGGTACCGAGATTCTGCTTCAAGGAAAGAGACCATGGATCTAGTGTCGAGATCATTGATCTGACATCGAATTTTGAGGAGCAGCCGCTTCTGCTGGGAAGATACAGTCTGGCACTGTCAACTCCGCTGGGGATATACAGTCTGACACTGTCGACTCTATTGGTGAATGTATAGTCTGAAATAACTGCTTGGGGAAGTACATTAGTGAGAATCTGTCGGGGATTGAAGAATCCAACGCTTGAACCAACCTTGCAGGGATAAGATATCAAACACTAACTATTGAAGAAAAACATTTGTGATCATCTGCTGGGAACCTTAAGGAAATGCCCCGAGTGTACCTGTTCTGAATAGACTTTCCAAAGCACTTAAAATTTACAAAATTTTTAAATGTTGATTAAGCATGTACCTGTAAAGCTCTTATGTTTCATGATGCAATGTTTATCAAAATTTCGGACGTCATTTTTGCAAACAAAACAGTAAAATGAACACAGAAATATACTGAATAACATGATTTTATTGATTGAATGGCCTCTGAATAAGCATTTACATCAGGAAGAAATCCCTGGGAAGAGGTAATTGCACAAAAGATAAAAACTGAAATTAATCTAATGGCAATGTGAAATGGATTTCTATCGGATTCCAATTCTGCTATGACTCGCTCGTCTTCAAGATCCTCCAAATGATCAGCTTTCTGAAAAATATGATTGGACTGTTTCCTATCCTTCGAAAGTTTCCAGTTATCGACACGAGATGAAATTCAGAACCACTCAGAACGCAGTCATTCGCTTAATCCCTAACTTTTGCCTGGATCGCCCTTTCGGGTTTTCAATCCACCGGGATACCCATTTTTGCCTATGTTGCCTTTTCAGGTTTTCAACTTACCGGGTGTACAATCTTTTCATTTTTAATCCCTAACTTTTGCCCGAACCCTTTTTTCATTTTCTTGGCTCGCCGGGATTCCCATTTTTTTGCCTGGACTATTCTTTTTATTGTCCGGCGGGTCTATTTTATGCGAAGTATTTTTTAACTGCGTCTGAGTTCACAGGGGAAGTGAAGTCTTCACCATCCATAGTTGCAAGCATTAAGGCTCCACCATCAAAAACCTTGGTGACGATATATGGTCCATCATAATTAGGAGTCCACTTGCCCATGTGATCTGTCTGAGGAGGAAGGATCCTTTTCAACACCAGATCTCCGACTTGGAAGCATCGAGGACGCACTTTCTGATCAAAGGCTCTCTTCATCCGACTTTGATACAACTGCCCATGACAAATGGCTGCCATCCGCTTCTCTTCGATAAGACTCAATTCATTGAACCTTGTCTGAATCCATTCAGCTTCGTCTAACTTGACATCTAGCAGGACTCTTAGAGAAGGAATCTCCACTTCAACAGGTAGGACTGCTTCCATACCATACACAAGGGAGTAAGGGGTTGCCCCGATCGATGTACGTACTGAAGTACGGTACCCATGCAAGGCGAAGGGTAGCATCTCATGCCAATCTCTGTATGTAACGACCATCTTCTGCACAATCTTCTTTATGTTCTTATTTGCTGCCTCAACAACATCGTTCATCTTAGGACGATAAGAGGAAGAATTATGATGCTGAATGTTGAAGTTCTTGCACAATTCCTTCATCATCTTGTTATTGAGATTAGAACCATTATCAGTAATGATTCTTTCGGGAATCCCATAACGACAAATGATTTCTTTCTTAATGAACCGGGCAACCACATGTCTGGTTACCTTCGCAAATGATGCTGCTTCGACCCACTTGGTGAAATAGTCAATGGCAACAAGGATGAAGCGATGCCCATTGGAAGCAGTCGGCTCAATCTTTCCAATCATATCAATGCCCCACATAGCAAACGGCCACGGCGAAGACATCACATTCAGAGGATTTGGCGGCGCATGCACCTTATCAGCATAAATCTGGAATTTATGACACTTCCGAGCATATTTGAAACAATCAGATTCCATGGTCATCCAGTAATAACCCGCCCTCAACAATTTCTTAGCCATTGCATGTCCTCCAACATGAGTACCGAAGGAGCCTTCATGAACTTCCTACATTGACATGTCTGCTTCGTGTCTATCCACGCATCTGAGCAAAACCATGTCGAAGTTTCTCTTATACAGCACATCGTCTTTGTTCAAGAAGAAACTGCCTGGCAATCTTCTCAAAGTCTTTCTATCATTGTTGGATGCCCCTGCTGGGTACTCTTGATTCTTCAGAAAGCACTTGATGTCGTGATACCAGGGCTTGTCATCAACTACCAGTTCAGCAGCAAACACATACGCGACCCTATCAAGGCGCATAACATCAATCCTGGGAACATAGTTCCACCCAATCACATTGATCATGGAGGATAGAGTAGCAAGAGCATCTGCCATCTGGTTCTCATCACGAGGTATATGATTCAGCTTTACTATTGTGAAGAAAGTCAACAGTCTTCTCGTTTAATCTCTGTAGGGGGCCAGATTAGGCTGGAGAGTATTCCAATCACCATTCACTTGATTGATCACTAGAGCTGAATATCCGAAGATGTCCAGAGTCTTGATTCTCAAATCAATGGCTTGCTCAATACCCAAGATACAAGCTTCATACTCAGCTTCATTATTGGTGCACTCAAAAGTCAGACGAGCGGTGAAAGGCATGTGGGCACCTTTCGGAGTGGTAATGACAGCACCAATTCCACTTCCTTTGGCATTGACGGCCCCATCGAACATTAAAGTCCACTTTTCATCTGGATCAAGTCCCTTCTCAACAACTGCCTCTTCACAGTCTTTCATCTTGAGGAACATGATGTCTTCATCCGGAAAATTAAACTTCATCGGCTCATAATCATCAATCGGCTGCTGAGCAAGATAGTCTGACAGAATACTCCCTTTGATGGCTTTCTGGGATGTATACTGGATGTCATACTCTGTCAGTACCATTTGCCAACGAGCAACCCTTCCGGTGAGAGTTGGCTTCTCAAATATATACTTGACTGGATCCATTTTGGAGATCAGTAAGGTTGTGTGAGTCAGCATGTATTGTCTCAATTGCTTAGCAGCCCATGCAAGTGCACAACATGTCTTTTCAAGCATTGAGTATCTCGACTCGCAATCTATGAATTTTTTACTCAAGTAGTAGATGGCATGCTCTTTCCTACGTGTCTCCTCATGTTGACCGAGAACACAACCCATGGAATTATCAAGTACTGTCAAATACATGATCAGTGGTCTCCCTGGGACTGGAGGCATAAGGATTGGAGGATTCTGCAAATACTCTTTTATTTTTTCGAAAGCCCTTTGGCAATCATCATTCCACCTGATAGCCTGATCTTTTCTCAACAATTTGAATATTGTCTCACACGTGGCTGTTAGGTGAGAGATGAACCTTGCAATGTAGTTCAACCTCCCTAAGAAACCACGGACTTGTTTTTCTATTCTTGGATCAGGCATTTCTTGTATTGCTTTTACTTTTGCAGGATCCACCTCAATCCCTTTTTCACTAACAATAAACCCAGCAGTTTTCCAGATCTCACCCCGAAAGTACACTTGTTCGGATTAAGCCTCAGCTTGAATTTCCTCAAACGCTCAAACAGTTTCTACAAATTCACCAAGTGTTCTTCTTCCGTCTGAGATTTGGCAATCATATCGTCAACATAAACCTCGATTTCATGATGAATCATATCATGGAAAAGAGTTACCATAGCTCGTTGATATGTTGCCCCAACATTTTTCAGACCAAACGGCATTACCTTGTAGCAGAAGGTGCCCCATGGGGTTATGAAAGTTGTCTTCTCCATGTCTTCTGGTGCCATCTTAATTTGATTATAGCCAGAAAAGCCATCCATGAAGGAAAATACCGAGAACTGAGCTGTGTTATCCACCAAAACATCGATGTGAGGTAATGGGAAATCATCTTTAGGACTAGCTCTGTTCAGATCCCGGTAGTCAACACACATCCGTACCTTTCCATCCTTCTTAGGTACTGGAACGATATTTGTAACCCATGGCGGATAATTTGTAACCGCTAGAAACCCTGCATCCAACTATTTTTGCACTTCTTCTTTTATATTGACAGCCATCTCTAGTCTTGTTCTTCTGAGCTTCTGCTTGACCGGAGGATAATCCTCTTTGAGAGGCAAACGGTGTACCACAATGTTTGTGTCAAGCCCTGGCATGTCCTGATAAGACCAGGCGAATATGTCAACATACTCTTGCAGCAACTCAATCAACCCCTTCTTCACATTATCTTCCAAAGCAGCCCCTATCTTGATTTCTCTCTTGACGTCCTCGGTGCCGAGATTAATCACTTCAATAGACTCTTGATGCGATTGAATGACCCTTTCCTCCTATTTTAACAACCTGGCAAGTTCTTCATGGAGTTCACAGTCTTCATCACCCTCTTCTTCAGCTTGAAAGATTGGATTTTCAAAGTCGAAGCGAGCCATAGCAGAACTGTTATCAATAGGATCCAGTGACGTGCATCTGCATGAGTGATGGTATATGCTTATGAGTGTGAATAAGGAATGAAAAGTAGACAAAACATTGCCAAAATATTTTTGATTTTTGAAAACTGCAAAAATAGAAAGACATTGAACAAAATATTTGAATGCAAAAAGACGTCCTTTATTTATGATAAAAAATGCAGGTATTCACATAGATGAGCCCTACAATGAGTCATTACGCCCTGGGCGGAACGTAAGACTTGGATATGCACAAATAAACAAAGAAAATTACTCTTCAAGAAGAGTGACTTGGATAATCTCTTCAGAAGACCAATTGCGGAGAACTTCACCCGGGACCCTTGGACGCACCCAGTTGTCAAATGCCGCAATCACTATCCCCATCTTCTTCGTTGATTCCTTCGGGTACCGTATCGGTGAATGCCTGAGTCAGCTATCCTGCTAGTGGAATACCAGACAAAATGAGAACACCGCGGCGGTACCTGTTATGCAAGACATGCTAATGAATATGCAAATGCAATGACATGTTTATCAATTCCAAAGGGTATTCTACCCCTTGATTCTAGTCTCTCAATAGATAAACAGTGTAAGAAGATCGAGCCATTAGGAGAACCAGAAAACTCCTACTAGAATCAAGAAGAAGATATAAAACCCCTGGGAATAGATAAACATGTGTTAAATGATGTGAATGCAAAATGATGTGATGCAATGCAGAGACATGGGAATCAGGATTGCTGTATCTGCTTGAACAACTGTCAGGTCGCACTGTTTGAAGAGAAAACCACTGAGGAACATATAAGAGATCACAGTTCTGCTCCAACAAGAATACCAAAAAACCGGGTTGGTTGAAGGTTAAGGTTTCCTGAATTTAGCCCGCCCCTCACTAGTAGGTTCTAAGAACAGAAGTTTGTCAGCTTCTAGCCCTTCAGTCGAGAATAATACATTTACCACTGAAGGTTTGACATTATTACGAGACAAAAGACCTCCACTGACTCCCCTCAACAGGACATCCTAAAAGCAAGTTCACAGCCTCGGGGTCCTCGGATTGAGCAGCGAGAATGCGCCCACCAGAGCTAACATAACCGCGTCTCGGAGGAGAGGCCTCGACTGAGTCCTTGGGAAATGGTCACCAGAGTCGACGATTTCTAGTGGAACATCATGTCGTTACGGAACACCCGTACGACAGAATATATCCAAAAGAAACCTCATCTGGGTGTGGGTCTTCATGAACGACTTAACATAGCAACATGCTACGCAAGCCTCATGACTATCCACTCTAAAACCAGTGTGTACGCTCAAGCCTGGGTAGTGGGCTTATCTCTCATAAAACAACCCATCCCAACAAACAAACAACCCCACAGATCCAACAGATACATCAATCATATGTACACAATACAATAAGATAAAGCAAATAAATGCTGAAAGTAAATAATTGTACAACAGAAAAAACACCCAACGAATAAGAAACTCACAAAAGCTAGGAGGGACTCGCATAGGGAAACCTGTTCCCCAGCAGAGTCGCCAGCTGTCGTAACTAGGCGAAAAAACAACCGGCGAGGAAAGAAACAGAAGAGTCGCCACCGTTCGTTATTTATCCCAAAGGAGGGAAAGGAAACGATCGAAGAAAACCTGAAGAGAGGAAAAGACAAGGTCTCGCAACCAAATCTAGGGTTCGGGAGTCGATTATGCAAAGGGAAGGTATTAGCACCCCTACGCATCCGTAGTACTCTACGGGATCCACTCTTGTTGTTCTAGTCTAAAGGGTGTAGGTATATCTAAGGTACTATCTGCTAAAAGAAGGTTAAAAGAAAAATGACTCGCAAGGATGTCGCATCCACTGCCTACGTATCTCACCTGAGTATGAGAATCAAAGTCTTCATAGCTCGGCTACCTATGGGCGAAAGAAAAGTGTGCTCGATAAGACATCGTGTCTTATGCCTACGTATCTCATCTGGAATGAGAATCAGAGCAAAACGTAGTTCAGCTAACTACGGGAACAATGGTCTCGATTGCAACTGGGGCAAGAGAAAGGGAAGGTCTCGATCGCAACGAGGGCGAGAGAAAAGAATCGCAACAAGGGCGAAAATAACCAAAGATTAGTTGTTAGTCGTCAGTCAAACTCGGCAAGACATCGCATCTCGTGCCTACGTATCTCATCTGAACATGAGAATCAGAGTTGTCGTAGATCGACTAACTAGGGGTTAAGGATTGCCATCTGAACATGGACTTACAAAAGAGGACACCAGCTGTGTCAAAGGAAAGTGGGCAATGTGTACACGTCCTAGCAGTAGGTGTCGCAGCTCGCTGAATCGAGTCTTAGGCAGTTACCTCTTTGCAATAGAACGGACTGACATGCCACAAGATCGGAGACACACGGAAGGTCTAAAAAAGTGGGGAAGCTCTGCCCTAGAGTTGTCATGCAATGTGGACCTATGTGTTAGGATTTACAGAGGGGAGACATCTACCTAATGTTAGCATGCAAAGAATAAGGGAATTCTACCTATGTTATCATACAAAGGGTTCTACCTAATGGGTGCTACCTAAACGGAACAAGAGTCGACGGATGGAGCAAGGAGAGGAGCCACGGATAAGGGTAGATGGCGATGCCTGAGGCAATCAACTTACAGGTAGATGGCGATGCATGAAGCAATCGACTTACAGGTAGATGGCGATGCTTGACGCAATCGACTTACAAGAGGATGGATGAATACGTGCTGGTTCTGTTAAGTTTTGAAAATGATTACTCGACGTTGGATCGAGCTTTTGATCTTGTTTTGAAATGATTATCGGATGTTCGTTTTAATTCTTGTATTAACATATGAATAAAGAATGAAAGAATAAATATTATACACTTTATGGGAGAGGGGTACATTTGTTATGAATGGGGATGGTTCATGGCAATCAAACAATAAGAATATATGCCTCATACATCATACAAGTAGGCAACAATTATCAATCAAATCAGATAAGTAAACATGTATATAATTAAATCAAAGAGTCAAAGAATGAAATAATGGAGCATTGAATAAGGCATGGGAAGTATGAACATATTAAACAATTAAGCAATAGTAAGCATGGATGTAAGAAACAAGTATAAAAGATGTAAGATGAATCAAACAGATGAAAAGATGCACAAAAGGGGTCCACTGAATAATTTATCAGGAAATGAGGTAAGGATCAAATAGAATCAAGATGAAAGGCCTCTAATACATGGCATATGAGATGAACAAGGGAGGATCAAAAGATCTCTTCAATTGCCACAAGCAATCCCTAAGTCAAACATCGATCATAAAGAAGTCAACTGAAAATTCAAGTCAACTTAAAAAATATCAAATAAATAGCAAATTAATCAAGAAAAATGTGAAAAATTAAACTAAATGAGGTGGGGTCAGGACATCATCATCCCCCAAAAAGATTTTAAAAATAATGAAAATTGGTACATGAATTAAATAAAATAAAACAGAAGTCAAACCGAAAGTCAACCAACCAAACTAGGTTAAAAATAAATCCAAAATAAATTGAAAATGGGAAATAAAATTCCAAGAAAAGGTCAGGTTGACCATGGGACATTGGTCAACCTTCATCCCAAAAATCAAATGCTAAAAATAATTTTAAGTCATAAAAGTAAAATCAAGAAAAAAATGTGTGTTAAAATGGACCATTTAGAATAGATAATTAAAATAAAATATTAACATTAAATAAATACGAAAATAAAAATTAAATAAAATTAAATAAGACATTAATAAATATGAAAAATATTTTTGGACATTTTTATGAATAAAGAAAATATTTTAAAATAATTAAAATCACAACAGAAAAATAAATGTGAATTGAAAAAGAAAATGAAAATAAATGGATTGGTGTTGATGGGCCCTGAAAGGGAGGTGTGGAAAGCAGGAAAGTGCAGGCCCAAGGTCCAAATGATTATTAATCAGGCGTGACACATATTAAATAACATTTTATTTAAAAAACCATGTGACATAATATCAATTGGGCAAGTTGGTTTAAGTGACTAGAAGACAAAAGTAAATGGACAACCCAGATTAGAAGACGCGCGCATGATCCAAGGGCTATTAACGTGCCAGATCATTGTCTTCTTCATGAAGACAAGAAAACCCTAATGCCATGCATTAAAACGCAGCCATGCAGTGAATTTCTTCCAACTTCCACTCAATAATACAAGCGCTATAGGGCACCAAATGACACGAAATAAAAACCAAAACTCAAGTACAAAATGTGTAGATTAACATGATATCCTTGTTTGAGTTAAATGATGTCTTAATCATGGAGAAAAGCTGACCACAAGAGGTCAACATGGACACGGGCAAAAGGCAAAAAATTCAGCATGCATAAATTAATAACAAGAACACAAGCATGTGGTTGGCATTGTAAACAAGCATGAAACAAATATGAGCACATGAACAGTAATGATAATAAGGATGAGCATGGTAATGATGATGATGATGAACATGGATATATCCATACATGGCCATGGAAGATAGAGTAAGAGTTTACCTAGTGGAAGTTAGGTCCACTACCCCTTGATTGTGGAGAATATGGAAGAATAGAAGGCTTCCTTGATGCTTCAAGAATCTCCAACTTGAGAGCTTGATGAGAAGAATGGGATCTGACCTTGCCTTTGCTTGCTTGCAACGAAATTCCAATGCCTCCTCCTAGGTTTAGGGTTTTTTGTCTCTTAAATAGGGTAGATCACATGATTAATGGGCTCAGAATAATGTTTTGTCCACAATCAAAATAATGCCAAGTGAGGTGTAGAAAGAATTGGCACATGAGGGTTTGTTATTTTGGGCCAAACTTAAGTGAATGAATATCTAATGCATGGCAAAAAGAGGTAGCAAAAACGTGGGTTGGTTTGCAGTATGGCTTGGCAAGCAAGAAATCCATTCCAAGATGGTGACTTTGAGGCCATGTAACTTAATGAGCAAGCTACCAATTGGTGAGACAATGCAAACAGTAGAAAGATCTCATGGAGTATGTCATCTTTCATGTTGAGCACAAGTTGAAATGATGAATGGAAGAAGGTGAAAAATGGTCTCAAAGTCATGTCACAACAATGCAAAACTGGTTGGGCCAGCTAGGCCCAAAATCTGCCTATAAAATCAAGTCATGGTGCCCACTTTAAGTGAATGCATCTCTCAAACCATGAATCCAAATGAGATGATTCCAAAAGGAGGTGAAAGAGGAAACGGCAAGGTACAATTGTTGTGAAGAATATTTTTCAAATGATGCCTTGAACTGCAAGAAAACTGGCCAAGAAGTCTTGACAAACTTTAAAGATCTTTGGACTTAGAAATTTTTCTAAGTGTCCTAAAAATATGCCTTACTTTGACCAAGCATAATTTTCTCAATTTTGATCCAAATGGAGCAAACTTTATATTTATAGAAAGCTTGGAACAAGAGGAACAACTTTCATGTTGGAGAAATTTTCAAATGGAGCTTTTATCTTGATGGAAAATGGGCTTAAAGTGAGTGCAACAATCATGAAAACTTGCCCTAAATAGAAAGTCAACCATTTCCAAATTAAGTAACTTTTCCAATTCCTGATTAAATGATGAATCCATGATCCAACCTTGATCAAATTTCACATGTAGGATCCCCTAGGCATGGATTTTGAGATTCCACCCTCAAAATGTCAGGAGTTGACTTTTCTGGCCCCATAGTTGACTTTTCCCAAACTGTTTGATTCCTGATTCCAATGATCAATTGAAGCACCTCTGGCTCAAATAAAAAGATGATTTTTTGTATGTAGACCCTTATGGACATATGGAGGGCCATGGAAAAGAGTTTCATCCAAAGAATCAGAAATAAACTGATTTTATACCAAACCCTAATTTTAGGGCAAAAATGATCGGGGACTGATTGCACTGTTTGCCAATGGATCTTTCTGAGATAATTGTGAATCTTCCTAGGCAAAGATACCTCTCCAATCATGACATAGATGAGATCCTCTACTTCCAACCAACCATTGCCTGTTGCAAGTAGCCATGAAACCCTAATTTCCTGATTAAATCCAGATGAACACTCTGATAGCTCTGAATCCTTCACTGATGAACTGAGGACCATAATAAGATACCTGGAGCCCCCTGAGACCCTTGAGATTTGTATATGTAGAAAATGAAGTCCAATTCTCAATCTTGCTTTGTGTGGGCTCCTTCTGTTAAGGAGTGATCAATCAAAACCTGATTCCCATGTCTCTAATGCAGTATGCAATGAGTATGACCTAATATGATGCCAATGAAATGTAAAACAAAATCCCATGCTTCCAGGAAAAAATGAAGGGTAAATTTTGGGGTATTACACCACCTGCCTGGTCACATTTTCATATGATGCTGCTTCAACCCACTTGGTGAAGTAATCAATTCCTACGAGAATAAATCTGTGACCGTTGGACGCTTTCAGTTCTATCATGCCAATCATGTCAATTCCCCACATAGAGAAATGCCATGGTGATGAAATCACATTCAGAAGTGTCGGGGGAATATGAATCTTATCCGCATAAATCTGACACTTATGGCATTTCTTCACATATTTGCAGCAATCAGACTCCATTGTCAGCCAATAGTAGCCTGCTCTCAACATCTTTCTAGCCATGACATGTCCATTGGAATGAGTACCAAATGAACCCTCATGGACCTCAGTCATTAACAGGTCTGCTTCGTGTCTATCCACGCATCTGAGCAGAACCATGTCGAAATTCCTCTTATAAAGCACATCGCCATTGAGGTAGAAACTGCCAGATAATCTTCTCAAAATCTTTCTATCTTTCACAGATGCCCCAGGCGGGTAAATCTGGCTATGAAGAAAGCACTTAATATCATAATACCATGGCTTATCATCTTGCACCTCCTCTACTGCAAATACATGAGCTGGTCTGTCCAAGCACATCACAGTGATATTGGGAACTTCATTCCAAAGTCTAACCACAATCATTGAAGCCAGTGTAGCAAGAGCGTCTGCCATCCGATTCTCATCTCGAGGAATATGATGGAAGTCAACTTCAGTAAAGAATGTTGAAATCCTCCTCTCATAATCTCTATATGGGATGAGGCCCGGCTGATTCGTCTCCCATTCACCCTTAATCTGATTAACAACAAGGGCCGAATCACCATAAACATCAAGATGTTTGATCCTAAGATCAATACACTCTTCCAATCCCATAATACAGGCCTCATACTCAGCCATATTATTCGTGCATTTGAAAGTTAGCCTTGCTGTAAAAGGAAAATGTGTGCCCTGAGGAGTAATAATCACTGCCCCAATACCATTTCCATATTAATTTACAGCGCCATCAAACACCATGCTCCATCGGGAACCAGGTTCTGGCCCTTCATCAAGCGTAGGTTCATCGCAATCTTTCATTTTCAAATACAGAATCTCCTCATCCGGGAATTCATACTGAACTGAATGATAATCCTCTATCGGTTGGTGTGCCAAGTGGTCAGCCAAGATACTACCTTTTATAGCTTTCTAAGCTCGATACTCAATGTCATACTTAGACAACAACATCTGGCAACGGGCAATCCTCCCGGTTAAAGCATGCTTCTCAAAGATGTACTTAATTGGATCCATTTTGGATATCAACCAAATCGTATGATTCAACATATACTGGCGTAAGCGCTTAGCAGCCCAAGCCAAAGCACAACATGTTTTCTCAAGCATTGAGTACCGAGACTCGCAATCAGTGAATTTCTTACTCAGGTAGTAAATAGTGTCGCATTACGCGAAAAAACGGCGGGAAAAGAAGAAACAACAGAGCCGCCACCGTGCGTTATTTATCCCAAAAGAGGGAAAGGAAACGCTCAGAGTAAACCTGGAAAGAACATGGTCTCGCGACCAAAGAGAATGGGTTCGGGAGTCGGTTATGCGAAGGGAAGGTATTAGCACCCCTACGCATCCGTCGTACTCGACGGGATCCACGCACAATAGAAAGGAAAATTGGTTGCTAAACACTGCTCAAACTCACACACACTGGCTGAAAGAGACAAAAGAAACTGACTGAGACTGACTCGGCAGGATGTCGCGTCCTGGGCCTACTTAGTCTATCAGGCATAGACATCAGAGTCGAAGTAGTTCGGACCGGAGAAACGACACGTGCTCGCTAGGATATCGCATCCTATGCATACGTATCTCCTTTGGACGAAGGAGAATCAGAGCATTCGTAGCTCGGCTGACACACACACAAACAAACATAAACAAAGGCAAACGTGGAGCCCGAATGCCAATCACTGGACTTACATCAGCATCTGAACCAAAACACACTGGAACCCGAATGCCACTCGATGGACTTACATCAGCTTCCAAGCACACAACAACACAACAAGTTAATAGGGAGTCGGGGACTCGAGCCTATAACTGTCAAGCACACACTCAAACAAACAGACAACAAATTGCTAAGGAGTCAGGCACTCGAGCCTAGCAACTGTCAAACAACTCACACAAAAAGAAAAAAGGCGCCCGGAGAGATCAGCTCAATCTCCTGCCTACATACTTCATCTGGTATGAAGATCAGGGCGATGTAGTTCCCCTACGCAGGGATAAAGAACTAGCCTAACCAGATAACAGAGGGAGACACAACACTAGGGAGACTACGACTCGAGCCTAGATGTTGTCATGCAAAGTCATCCCTAAGTTAAGGTTTCTAGCTAACTTGCACAGGAAGCAAGCCTATCCTAAACATGACTCGCACAGGAAGCAAGCCACACCTAACTCTAACTTGCACAGGAAGCAAGAAGGGTCTCGATTGCAACTAGGGCAAGAGAAAGGGGAGGTCTCAATCGCAACGAGGGCGAGAGAAAAGAATTAGTGTTAGTTGTTAGTCAAACTCAACAAGACATCGCATCTCGTGCCTACGTATCTCATCTGGACATGAGAATCAGAGTTGTCGTAGTTCGGCTAAACTATCCTTGTTGGTTTGTGTTTTTTAAGTGGACAACGTCACTGCACAATCTACCTGATGCTCGACCTTTGGAGACTTACTCACCTGTAGTAGAAGGAGTTAACGTATCCTTAAGAAGGGATGATGTTTGTTTGTGTTTTAGGAAAGCTCAAGCAAGAAAGGAAGTCCTATACGAAGGAACCGTGCTACCTTAATTGACATGCAAACGAGACTACGCGGAGTCTAACAAACCTAGGGGATACAATCACACCACACAAGCACATACAGCATAAAATAAACACACCAACAAGGGGGCTCAAACATCAAGGCTAGGTTTTAGTCGAGGGGTCATATCAACCTCAACAAACAAACCTCTGGAACTGGGTAAATGGTGCTCTTAACCTTGCCATTGAGGGGCTAAGGTGAAGCAGATGAAAAGTGAGTGAAGATAAGACTTCACAGCTCTTATCCCTGGTCAGGGAGAGCTTAAGACAAGAATGTGTGGGTTCAGAAGGTAGGAACCCTTCTACACATTTGATACTGACTCAACTGTACAATTGTACAAGATCTTGGGTTTGTATCTGCAATGCATCAACACAGTGGTGTGAGCAAAGCAGATAACACACAGAATAGCAGGGGATAGGTTGCATATCCCTTGGGTTCTGCCAATTGCCTCTTCACTTAGGAGGTCTTTGACTATGTACAAGGACAAATTGTAAACATTCACAAACATTGCCTCTTAAGGAGGACTTCAGACAGTTGCCTGGCCAAGTAACAGGCCAGGTCTTCCAGACTACATGAAGATTAGAAGTATACCTCAATGCAAATTGCTTATACAAGCAAAGCAAAGCAAAGCAAAAGTTCACAAGGAACTGAGCAACTAAAAGCACCTGAAATAGTCAAGCAGACATTAGTATGCAACTCCAAAACAAAGCAAAAGGAAACAGACATCAACAGTTAATCATAAGCAAGTGAATGGGCAAGGCACAAGGCTCAAGGCATGTAAGCCAAGCCACCTACAAAACAAACAAGTTAATCAATGATATTCAAGCAAGCTCAATCAAAAAGAATTGGTCTCATTGGTCATTTGTTGGTCAACATGAAAACATGAGCTCAAATGTGAGTAACAGGACCACTAGGGCAAGCCTAGGGTCAAAAGAGAATGAGAAAGTCAAAACAGCAAATGGCAAGTGTCCAAAATCATGTTTAAACAATTAAGAAACACAACCAATTGGGTTCACATGCATATCAATCATTATCATCATTTCATGAACAGTTTAGGTCAAGGTATAGCAAACAGAAGCTCATAGGAGTCAACAGAAGGACTTGCATCAAAAGCAAACTAAAACATTTCCAAAAATCACCAAATAAATCATGATCAATCCTAACACATAGCATGGTAAGCATGTCAAATTTCATCACATTTGGACAAGTGGAAGGCAGTCAATGAAAATCAGAAAGGCAAGGAAATTTTGAACATGCTCAAAGAAGTCAACCAAACATGCATCAACTTGAAAAATTCATAAATCAGAGATGGCATATGATAAATGAATGGGACTAAAACCATGACAAAGCTTAAGATGTCTACTAATCACATGTAAAATTTCAAGTTCATCTAATAAAGTATGAGAATTTCACAAATGAAATGGCAACATGTATCACACAAGTCAACATTTTGGTCAAACAGGGGAGAAAATCTCAAACAATTAGGAAATGCCATAAATAATTCCAAGAAAATTCACATGTAAACTAGACATACAAGAGTACATTCATGCAAAAATTCACATCAATTGGAGGTCAGGAAGCATGGTAAAGAAAATCATGAAGTTGCATATCAATGGTGTGACACAAATTGTCACACCCTAATTCAAAAATTCATAACTCACAATCCAGGTAAGATAAATTCACAAACTCTACACCAAAATCACCATGGATGAGTCTAGTTTAAGCACAAAAAATTTCAGGGCCATTGGATAATGCATCACTATTTCACAAATGATTTGGCAAAATGTACAAGAAATGGATACATGTCACAAACCCTAGCATAATAAAAAATCCACTCATCCAAAAATTCTGGAAAAATCATGATAAAAAAGTAGAGATCATGATGAATCAAATGAAAAAAATTTCATTAATTTTGGATTAGAAATGATGATGCTATGATTTTTACAAGTTTGATCATGTAAATGAAATAAATATTGAACCAAAAATGAATTAAACATGATTTATTAAAATAAATTGGAACGGAGTGGCAAATGTGTAAATAAGCGAACCACTTATCAAAACACGGCGTTTTGGACATGAGCAGGAAATGTTATGATTGGTTGTTATGGGAGCACAGTAGCATGCACGTGAGATACCAAATTTCTTGAAAATTTATGAACATTAGGGTTTATGCAGCAAGCTTCATCTTCTTCCAAATTCGATTCAAAAGAAAATTTCCAGAAATACAAATTGAAAACAACATTCGAACCAGCCAAACATCCACATCAACATTCTACCATTTGTTTTCAGTAACTTAAGCTAACACAAGAGAAATAAGCAAAAACAACTTTCAACATGAAGCTTCAACTCAACAATATTCACTCAATACTCGACCATTTTTATGGATTCAAGGCTCAATGGAATCAGAAAAACAAGGCCTACCTAAAGCATGGCATGGTTTAGAGAATAAAGGAACTCGAAAACTTACCAAAAATGAAGAGCAGCTGTGATATAGTTGTTGTTTGGTGATGTTGGCTTAAAACAGATGTTCCAAATTGCTTGAAATGATGGATGAGTGAAGGCTTCAGCTCAGGAAAGCTTGGTCTTGCTTGAATCGAACTCTGCCATTGATGTAGCTTGGAGAAAACAGTTCGCGTGCTGTGCTTTCAGTTGGGAAATGGTGCTTAAAAATGGTGCCAAGATGATGATAGATCATGAAACAACAAAAGCCAGCTCGAGTTGTTTTGAATTTTTTCAGCAGAAATTCAAAGATGAAGAAATGAGGTTTTTTGGAGGAAATGGTTTTTTGGTCTTCAATTGATGTCTGCTAGGGTTGCAATTGACAGAAAATGTGTATATATACTTCTGTTTAGTGATTCTTAATCATGGTTAATGGAATATTAGTTGGAAATTTGGTTAGAGAATGTATTTTGACATTTTGCTAAAATCAACCAAATTGCAAGGAGGTGCATGAGGCTGCACGAAAATGGGCTTTGGACAAGTCATAAACAACATATCAAACCTTATTTGAATGGCAAAATTGGTTAAAAGTGGTTAAATCAAAAAGTCAAAAATTCACTTCACTTAAAAATAATTCAAGTAAGTCAAAAAATGCCATTTTGATCCATAAGGTTTTGGTACATGAAGGTCACATTTTTGGAAAGAGGAGGTTAAATATGACTTGTTGGAAAAAACCTCACCAAATTTGGCCAAATGGTTTGAGAGATATGGCCTTTTGAAGTTCAAGAATTTTTGAAAATGAAATGATCATATCTTGCCAACCATACATGGGAATTGAGAGTTCTTGGACTTTTTGGAAATGGGAGAACAAGATCTTCAACTTTAATTTTGGGCAAAAATTCATTTGAAGCTTGTATCATGATGTAAGTTTGGGATCAAGAAGTTTCCATTTTTGGCAGTTAAAATTACAGGTCCAGTTTCTATTTTTGGAAATTTCTGATTTGACTTCAAATTCTTCAATGATGATGTTTGTC